>NC_133323.1:2820424-2962113 GCF_012295235.1 Primulina huaijiensis | reverse complement strand
ATAATAATAAAGTTTGAATTTGAAATTTTTCTTAAATACATTCATTCAAACAATTGATTGAAATTATTTAACAAAATTTTTGAATTAAGTTCTTATCTTGAAAACAATATAAAAACGAAACAATGAGTAATAATCAATATATATACATATAAATATTATAACTGACTAATAAGATCAATCATGTATAAAATGATCATTAAATAACAACCCGTCTTAGAGTTTTAGTACTAAAAACACTAATCAAATTGTGCAATAATTTTTTTTCTCGATCAATAACATAACCAATTCATTCAATATTTTCTTGTGTCATGATTAATTTGAGAAAAAATTTTCATAAACTTTATCTTTAAGAAACTTAGTTTTGCACTTATAACCACAAGACTGAGGATAACCAACAAGAATTTATAAGCAATGTGAGCAGTTGAGAAAATATTCATCTATTTTCTTCAACTAATTTACTACAAAACCCCCTATAATAAGAGACTAGGTTTTTATATTGCTCAAATTACACTACACGTAATAGATTTATGGAATAAATTTTTTTTTATTTATATTGACCCTGATAAAAATAAATTTATATTGAGTAAAAATTTATCAAAAGAATTAGAAATAATAAATTTATTGAAAGTCCCATAAATTATTTAAAAAATTTATACTGGGCACAAAAAAAAAATTTTGTGTGGAGTGGGTCTCATGTGAGACCGTCTCATAGATCTTAATATGTGAGACGGGTCAATCCTACCCATATTCACAATATAAAGTAATACTCTTGGCATAAAAAGTAATATTTTTTCATGGATGACCCAAATAAGAGATCCGTCTCACAAATATGATCCGTGAGACCGTCTCATATAAGTTTTTGTCATTTGTGTGATAGGAAAGAAAAAATGATCCAAAAATAATAAATTTATGTTGAGGGAATTTGCACTACAATATAATAAGATTTTTTAAAAAAAGTTAATGACCCCAAAAAAATATGTCCGACTCGCCTCCAAGTAGGAACGGCCCTGCTTAAACCTAACATTTGAGTTCTATGTTATTTTAGAGACCAAGTGTTTTTCCGCACAACTTGCATCTTGTTGTGGGGCTCAAACTTATTTAAATGTTGAGACGTGATTGTTCAAAATAATTATCATTTTTTAATCTTGTTTTTGTCAATTGACTTGTACTTATTTTTCCTTACAATTTTAGTCATTTTTCAACCGAGTGCTGACATTTCATCGGACAAGTCAACAATGTGTCGTCGCTCACAATTTTCGGTGACACGTTATCATTCTTCGTCGTCGCGTAGACACTCGATAATAAAGACTAAAATCGAAAAAATGTGCACATATATTAGTGATAACTTGACCAAAATTTTTTAACAGAAAATATACAATTTACATTACCAAAAATATATTTTCCATACGTATGAAGTGCAGATTGTGAGGAATAATTACTCAAACGAAAACCGACTTTTGAAAATATGATTATCAAAGTAATGTGATAGAGTTTTTAATCTTGGTCAGACCTACTAGAAGTATAATAAATTATAAAATTTATAGAGTTTTAAGTTGACTTGGTAAATAGCCAAGTCTCTAAGTAAATAACAAAGCGTAAAATTCAGGTACTTTATTTTACAACAAAATTATGAATAATTGTCGTATCAAAAGAAATTATTAAAATAATTATCGGATGTTTTGCCCAATCCACTTTAGTCCAATCTCGGCCCAGCCCAAATATTCGGGTTACGGCCCAGACGGTAGATGAGATCTTACCTATGTGGGCACTACCCTCAATTCATTTCAACATGTAAGATCTTGTCACACATACAATTTCCAAAAAAAAAAAGTGAGTCCTATATATGCATATGTAAATCTTGGTCATCCATCCTATCATGAGGACAATGTCCACATGGGTAGGATGAAATAAACCCTATTTATTCTACTATGCTGATGAGTGTTTAGATACGGATTAATTGAAAAAGGTAACCTATTTTCATCAATATATATTACATATTCAAGAATCGATTTCCATTTCATGCTGTCAATAATCAACGGGGATTCATTCCCTACTGAGGACCATTGTATATAGATGTGCATACATTTTTTTCACTAAATTTTTGTGATACAAACCAGATGGTGGGCAATTCAGCACTTTTTGTTTCAACAAGCTCGCAAGTGTTGTCTTTATGTTCGAGTATCAGGGAACGGTTCATTGAATTTGGTCCCCTCTTCAACAGCTATTCTGAGGCACAAGCCGGACATAATGAACATCAACAATGTCCATGAATCCGCATTTTTACATACTATCCATCTGATAATTGGAGTACCAAATTGCTAAATTTTCGCATGTTATCATTTGATGCATTGGCTTGAATCACATTTACCATTGTTGTGTGATAATTGACTAATGGAGCTTTATGTTCATTTGCAGAATGGAGCACCAACATAATTTTTTTCATTCCAAAGTTATTTTCTGGGAATTACAGTAACGATTATACCAGATGATCGATTTTCGAATTTCATCGGATAGATCGAGAATACGTTGCTTTTGAATATTCAGTTGATTTGATTAAGTTGTAAACTTCGAATAGGAATTTTTTTTCAAATAAATTAAGCTTTCTTTTTGGAGAAAAGTTGACTGATCAACTTACAAGAATTATTTGGCATGGCTGTTGTGCGTGTCTGTGCTCATGGGTGAAGTAGTGAGCACAAGAAGGTAGATTAAGAGTTTATCGTAAACCTAACTCAGAGTAACATAGGGTTGACTATTAACACAAAATTGAGCAACTTTTTATTCAAATTCGAGTTTGATTCACTTGATTTGAAACAATCAAATAATCTTATTAAAAAAAGGCTAAACAGGTTGTGCGACCATCTCTATTGGAGAGAGTTGTAAAATAGAATCAACACAACAGAGATACCGATAATGACGGGAAACGCCGTAACCAAGTAAAGAGCTCCGTATCCCTGAGACCAGATTCCAGTTAGCTTGGAGAATTATTGTAAAAAAATTCGTATATTATTAAAACACAGATATCATGAGATGTTTATGGAAAATTGTTTGAGACTAGCGATGTTCATGGAATTGACCCAACAATCATCACCAGCCTAGCCCACATGGACCAGATGTTTTAATATTGAGTAAGGAAAAACCTACCACTGCAGGTGGCACTTCCAAATCATCTGTTTCAGCATTTTCAAACTCAGCAGCTGAATCCCAATCTATATTTAGCCTCTTAGAAGCCTCTTTTACATTCACACCAGTATCTGTGACTTTTGCATATAAAGATTTGCTAGGTTTTTTCTTTGGCGCTTCAACCTATCAAAAATATATATATATATGGAAAATGAAATCAATATCTACTACTACTACTACTACTACTACTACTAAACTATTTGTAATTGATCCAACTCATGGTTTTGAGACCACTTCTTCAAGATGTAAGAATATGATTAGAAGCAGTCAAGCCTGATTTCGAGATACTGAACAGTGTAGTAACTAGTGTTGAGATCATGGGAGGAGATACAAGAGTTTATCTATATTTGAAATCAAGTCTAGAAAAAGAATAAAATATTTTATCACATGTCGCAAACTGTTAAGGCTCGAGGAAGTGGATATAGAGACACAAATTATAGACGATATTAATTTGATGGGAAATGACTAAGCATATTCAAACATGGAGAATGGATAGATATACGTAGTCAACCACAAGTTATAGAGATTGAGAGTGTATGATGATAATAGTGAAGCTTCTATCATAGATTGACAAATTTAGGTACAACAGAAGACGTAACTGTTGCACGTTTCGTAATCACTTATAGTTGCTAGTTACCTCCAAATCAGGCCACTGAATCATTTCCTCAGCTAGCATTTGCAAAGCAATACTATTTTTTGGAATTTTTCCTTCATTTACCTATTATACAATTAAATCCATGTAAAGTCTCAAACTCAGGCATATGCACAACTCAAGTACAGAGGATTACCAATTCATATGACCTTCCATGATCCATAAATGCATAAAAGGGTTGGTAAAAAAAAGAAGAAAAAATTGATAACCCAAGCACAATTGATCTACCTTTCTTAGGCTGGTTGCACAACCATTTATAGTGTGTAACTCAAACAAGTTAAACAACTTCCTCTACATGTGCACTAATGTCAATAAAAGGAAGCAAGGATAATATATGCATAAATATGGTTTTTGTTTGTTGACATAAGGATGCTAACTTTCAAGTGAAAACTGCGTTAATGCCTATGAATCATATGATCTAAAAGGAATTAAAGAAAAGAGAGTGAATACGCTTCAGACAACTTTCCTGCATTACCAAAAATAACAAAACATTGTTTCATTGTCACAGAAATTTCGTACATTAAAATATATGAACGAAACTCCTAAACCACCTGAAGCAAGAATGCAAGATTTTCTGCATGGATGAGCATGGGTTTTGCTTCATGACAGATGAAAATAAGCTAGCTAGCCCATTTGACCGGAAAGGATAACAAACGCAAGATATACATCCACTTCATTATGGAAGAGATAGGGAAGCCGTTGGTAATACCCGGACATAGCAACTCAAAGGGGAAGATACCTGTACTAAAGCATCTGCCAGATCATCCCTGGTCGGGGCATTTTCGTCATCAATGCCCAGCAGACGCCTCCGCTCAACATCTCTGGGATCTTCTATCATAATAGTCAATTTAACCTTCAAAAGTAATACCATTTCTGATTAAAAAAATGTTAGAAATCGACTGAGCAAGAAGAGGAAGAGGATTCAGTCGCAAACTTCAGGAGCCAATAAACCAAGATTTTGGAAATAATAACTAACATTGAGAAGACGAAATGAAGCCACCACGATTATAATTACAAGGGTGATTAACTAAAAAAGAAGAGGAAAAGAAATCCAACCTCGTTGAAGAGCATGTCCCTGTTTTTCTTGAGAAGCTCCAAAATCTAGGTAAAAAATTTCGTAAATAACAGGTACGCAGAACACAAAACAAGTAAACATTTGTTTGAAAGTAATCAATGCGAAAGAAGAATTTCCGCAACTGATTTAATTTTGGAGACATATTCAAGGTCCTGAGGATCTGGGTCGCCATCTTCTTCGGTTTGTTCTTCGGCGGTTACAGGAGTGGAGAAGGTATCTTCCTTGTTGACGAATACCAACCCAGAAATGGAGCGATTTCTCCGCCTCGAGCCACCTATGATTCTGGTAAAGGGGAGGTTAAACAAACACACGGGCGGCGAGCTTCTTTGGTTGAAACATGGTGGTACCGTCAGCCACGGCGGACGCGACATACCGTAACCCCCCATTGACAGCCTTAAATACGAGAGAGATTGCGTATACACTGCGTATGGATATGATACTTTCCTTTTTCATATTTGCGTGTTTTTGTCATCACGTTTAGCTTTAGAATTACCACTGTCAAATCAAACCCAAGTGCAGGATTCACTGAGAGTCAAATCAATTTTAGAAAATGGATTTTTATGAAGTTTTGTCGCTTTTGAAGAAACAGATCTGTGGCCGCTTTCGCTTTTGAAGAAACAGAATCTCACACGCAAAACATGGATTCCTGTAGATTTTTTAGATTATCTGTTACACACCAAAATTGGTATAAATATTCAAAATCATTGATGCATTAGGAATTGGATTTTCGCGGATCTATCGTCTCTTCTCTCAGAGGTTTGACATCTTATCTCATGCATCAAGTAAACTAAAAATAAATATAGATTATATTGGGGAACATTACATCACAAAGATGAGTAGCTACAGTTCATAGACATAGTCCTATCGTAATTATTTTGATTTGCCAGAGATTAATTAATTAAAACAAATTTATTTCGTCGAATCATTTCTGGATTTTTTTTATGTGAAGTTTTGTTCATGACATACATGCCGTAGAGATAGGAGCAGAAACCCCAGACTCAGAGCACCGTGGACACCGCCTTCATTCCGCCGAACTTATCCCCGTTAGCGCCCAGCAGCGCCGTCATGCATATCCTCCCGTCAACGACGTCGTCTAGAACACCAATCCCGCTGTTCCCACAAAGCACAATTTCCATGCAATCAAGGTCGATGCCACAGTCACGCAGTATGCAGTGGAACCTTTATCGAACACCCTTGTACTCTCAACCTTCATCACCGAAAATCACCATGTGTCGCACCCACGCCTACGGTGGTTAACACCGTTGCCGCCATTTCCATCACTAGCTGCATCTCCAATACCATATTGTAGCATTCCACTTTCCTGTATATTAGCTCCATCACCGGGAGGTACAAAGCGAACAGCAACCCCGCACCTATAGTTGACAGGAATCCCACCAAGTATTCGGAACGAGTCAAACCAGGGGGTTTGTCGTGGCTGGAACCCAAGCCTACGATCACCGAACTAACAGTCAAGAGTAGGACGCAATCGAGGTTTGTGAAGGTCGCCTTTTGTTTCACTAAAAGCATAGAGAGGACGAGATTGAAAGCCAGTTGGGAAGACAGGACAAGAGAGGACGTGGAGACGGGTGGATACGAAGTCCCCCCAAAAAACAGAAGTTTGTTGGGACCCATAAAGACCCGACAATGATGGACATAAGAAAATCTTGAGAGTGAGTCCAGAGAAAGGGCTCCTCTGATCAGAAGATTTGGAAAGATAGTAAGGGAGATATATTGGATGCAGCAGGACATGAAAACCAGCTGACCGAACCCATGTTGAGACCCATCTGCTGGAACCTTTGTGAATGAAGTAGAACTTGGTGATTAAGCTCGAAGAAACCGAACCCACAAACAGACAAGCGTAATTTATCAGTAGAAGAATAGTGTGGTTGGCATTAGCAGTTCCTTCTTGTGCGTTTCCATGTGCTTCAGCCACAGTTCCTTGGATCTTGACGAACACCCCATGATCTGTTTCAACTTCTGGTTTACTTATTTCATCATTAATAGGTGAAAGTTGAATGCCTTCTTTAGCTGCTGTTGTTGGCGCCTGGAAGTTTGGCCGGACATGGTGTTGTTCTGCGTCACCTTGCAAAACCAAAAGAAGAAGATAAGAAGTGTTGTTCTTGGTTCAGGTCTATATAAATTTATGGGAGCATCAGGAACAAAAAGTTGAAACGAACTAGCAAATTACTCACACCTAGCTAGTCATGAGGGACATAAAATTATTCCAAACGTTGTTTAACAAACAAATTAAAAAGAAACAGAAGCAGAATTATTTGGCTAAGACAAATGGATTTAGGCAGTTACCAGCTAGATTTTGTAGTCCAAGACTATGCGTTTCGAATCGAAAATCTAATTTCTTTTTCCGCACTTTGTACTAGTCTGCTTTTTCTTGCATGAAAAATAATTTCTATTACCCTCTCCTGGCAGTCATAATATAATGTGTGTTCTTGTGTGCGCGTACTTCTTTAACGAATATGTTAAAAACATATGGTATAAGTTAAGATTATTGATTTTTATTTTTCGTTATGGACATCTATATACTACATATAATAGAAGAAATTCTTAGGATTTTCACCAACATTTGTTTTCAGAAAATACTCCAACCAAATCTGATAGATGCGTATGGTTAATTTATTTTAATTTGGACTTTTGATTAGTATTCCTACTTTATGAATACGAGAGATTTGGAAAGAGACAACTAGTATTTGGTGTATGTCATATGGTCTCTACATATAGTTAAGTAAGACTTCTCATAGGCATCAAAATCTAGTAAATAAACATTCATTCAAATTCTCATCATATGATATGGTTAAAGCTCACATGTGCGACTAAGTAACAAAATTTTAAAATCACCTTATCCTTACCATAAAAACCTATAAATCGCCATCTTTTCTGTTAGATGATTAATAATACAATCAGTGTGACCTAATGAATATGATTGAATATGAACATCTAATGATTCCTGCCAGAATAACATAAGACCACCACTCCTGCCTTGAGAATCTGCGATAAAATGTCCAGCAAATTGTAATTAATGCTTCCAGAGTTTGCATTGAGGAGCTCGCATTATTGTTTCACATATAAATAAGAGATTCAGGCGCCTTTCAACTACGTACAAGTCGTTTAAGTTCCCGGAATGCACGTTGGTTCCCAAGCCGCCAAGCATTCCAANGCATCAGTTCGAATCGAGTTCGAATCGAAAATCATAAAAGTTCGAGTTTCGAATCGAGCTTCGAATATGTTTATTCGAATTCGAACTCGAACTCGAACTCGAATACTGAAAATTTCTTAAAATTCGGTTCGATTCGATTCGTTTACAGCCCTAATTCCAAAAGATACAACTCATACCGTTGGGATGTCTGATGAGTTCATTGACCGGGCTTGTTTCCTTGCTACCATAGTGTCTGGATAAATCTAGGGAAGGATTTCAAGATGGTGCTTTCTTCCCACAATGCTCATTTTCTTCTCATGATCCTTTCTGTTTATTCTTTTCTACCTCACAATATCTTCTACTCTTCTAGTCCATCTGTTCTTAGGATTTCTCTCCAACTTTACATCATTGCGATCAATCCCCTCAGATTTTTCTGGAACCATCTCTGCAATATCTCCGCTGTCAACCATTCTGATAAGATCAATTTGCCGGGAACTATCTTGTGATTCAGATTGGAAGTAACCTAAGAAGAGGAACTTGTTCGCTCCGATGTCTCCGAAGCTCGATGGGACGAAGATTTTTTGCTATTCATCGCTGATGATGCTTTCAACCAAACACCATATTCCAACTCAATTTTGTCTGCATCTGGGTCATCGCAATCGAGCACAGAATGCCCAACACATCCACAAGCAAAACAAAAAATTCGAAAGGCGTTCATACAATAAGAGGATGCAAATCTTTTCTTTTAGTTGATTCAGTTTAAACCCATAAACCTCTCTGCAATGATTGATTCAATTTACGAATGATACGGATTCTAGCAAATTTACCCATGCACTGACCACTATCAAGGGTAGCAGTATTACAACTTTAGGAATTTTCGAGACATTGAACTCGAATCTTTTTCATTTTCATATATTTCCATTCTTTCTTCACAAGTAAGACACGGTAAATTTTGTCCGAAAATATCATGTACACACCATTTTAATAATCTAAAAGCAAAAGTTCAAAGATCATGATCAGGTCCGTCGTCTGTTTGCTGCAATATAGCAAACTGATCAGTAGACGAATGACTTTTGTCTTGATTCAAATGGAAGGATATATATCAATGGTGGGTTATTCATAAAATGTAGTCCAAGCACATGTAAGATATATTAAGAAAAGCCGTTTAAGTATTTATAAGCTCTCAACTTTTTTTTGATAATATTGTAATTTTCTATAGGCATGTTCGTCTCTTCAATTTTGGTAATCTGTCTTGTCGAAATAAAGTTTTATTTTTAGGTTTTTTCTGCGCGCGGTTATAGATAACTAGTATAGAGTACCGTACACGTAAATGTCGTGTTGATGTTACATCAGCGTCATGTTGAAGGAAAAACAAAATTCCAAAAAAAAAAAAAATTTGTTGATTAAGGTTGAAATTTCATAACATAAAATACTTGTGAGAATCATGATTTTTGGACATGTAAGTATTTATTTAAATACAGACATGTTTGAGAAAGTATTTTTGAATTATGATATTATTGTAAAAATAATAAATTCAAAAATACTAAATAATACATGGTATGAGTTTTCAATAAATAGATGAAATTCGAAAATACAGTACAATATATTCAAGAAATTTGAAATTTAAATATAGGATATCAATCAAATTTTGAAGAAAATATTACATGCAAGACAGTTTTTGCTCAACAAGAAAGCAAATAAATTTAATGCAATCTAGGGACTTCATAAACTTGTACAAGAAAACAGTCTACATCCTACCACCTAATCCAATAGAAATTTCGAAAATTTTTGCATATACTTGGGAACCAAGTTTTTCAAAATATGTCATGATATTATATATGGAAGAAGCATCTCAAAATTATAAAAGAATTATATCAAATTTATAAAAGAATTATCAACCGAATTATAGTAAGATTTTTACCTCACCACCTCTAAATACCTCCACCCCATTTTCAAAAATCACACTTTCAAATTTACTATATATTTCGAAAAACCTCCCTCAAGTGCTGCAAAATTTTCAAAGATTTTTCAAGACGAAGTTCTGTCTATTTTTTGAGTGATATGTTCAGGCCAAGATTCTGTCCAAATCTGATCTTCATCATTCAAAATACACTGTCATATGTAATGAACATCATATTCAAAATGCAGCCAAATCCAACAGTTAGTTTTTGTATATAGTTTTCGCAAGAAAATTGCTTAGATTCTAGGCAAGAATAATATACCTAAGATTTTGCGTCCATAATAAGGTTAAAACGATTTTCAAACCTGATTTTCACCATTCGCAATTTATTTAACTTACTTGTGAATGTAGTGTCCAAGTTAAGCCCGATCCAACGGCACAATCAGTTGCAAAGAATTTTGCAAGAGAACTGATTTTTGGCCGAAGTGCATTTATGTTTTCGAAGTATCGTTTGTGTGATTCTTATGTGGTTTCAAATTATTCAAGCAATACTAAGGTAAGTAGATTTATTTTAAAAATATAATTTTGGTTATGCCTTGCTTCGTTTTCGAAAGTTTCAGTCGAGCATTATTTTTCTTCTTCTCTTTCTGTGATAGGATACCCTATGTTTTAGCACAGTGAGGATTCAAATTGATATAAGTGGGAATCCCAATATATGATAAGTTTATGGCCCTTACACAGTGAGTTTATAACCGTTATATGGTCTCGCCACCTTAGATGAGTAAAAATTAGAGACTTATATCGATAAACCATGAAAGTAGAGGAACATCAGTGTTTGGACCAATGCTATGCTTACGTTTATGATTATGGTACATGTTATATGAAATATGTTATGTGTGATAAGTAGAGGAATCTCGGTACTCTACCCTCTCCAGATAAGTCATAAGAGAAATCGAGAAAGAAGAACAATACAAGATTTAGGGATGATAATAAGAGGGGTCGCTAAGTTAATTTATTTTAATTTTCGTTTATTTAAGTTTTTAACACAAGTTGTAAACATTTACGTAGATTTTTATTATTTTCAGAGTTTATGTTGTAAAGACGATTATATTCTATGATATTTATGAAATAAACTAGTTTCAATTTATACTACACTACGATATTTGTTGTTTTCAATTATGTGATTATAAAATAACGTCGGTGTCGACTAACTTCGATCTCGAATGTGACAATACTAAATCACAAATACAGATATCCGACGCTAAGTTGTAAATTTCTCTTTCTTTTTTATTCCTAGAAGCTAATAACTCGCGGTTTTTGTATTTATATATTAAGAAAACATTTATACAAATTCCGCTCACAACTCACAATTGCATGCGGTAACTGAATGGCCAGATCATTGACTATGGTCATGAATAGAGATGTTGTTTGTCTGAAGAAAGACAATAGAGATGTTGTTAAATAAAATTAGATAGATATTTTTTAAGATATAGTATATATGATAACATAAATTGAGAATAATACTTATATGGTTTTACGCGATTCAATTACGGCCGAGAAAATCCCGACTCATCCTAAATCTCATAACATTCTCACATTGAAAGTATCTCGACTGGTCGTTCTCCCCAATCCAAGTGCATTGGTTGGGATTTTTCTCATCCTAATCAATGACAGGAAACGATCAGACATATAATCTCTTATTTTTAGTATATAATTATCACTTATTCAGTTTCGCATAATTTAGTTTTTTTCCATCACAAGTCCCCGTTTATTATACACTCACTATCAATTGAAATTCATATTTCTAGAGGATTGTCACTACAAAATTTAACACTCTTAAATTCGTTATTATAAGAGGGAGAACTTGATAATTTATTGATTTGTAATAAGATTGAGCTCATTGACTTATTTGTAATGTACAAGAAAATTTGACGAATTTTTGTTTAGCTGATTCATGACTTGGATTAACCCAGACAATTGCTTAGATTTGTTTGGAATGTTAAGTTTTTTTTTTCAGCTAATTCATTACTTATTGAATAACTGGTCACCTAAAACTTGTTATCAATTTTTATCTTGAAAGGTTGACTTGTCTTATCCATATTTAAACTCTATTTGGAGAGCCTTCAAGGATTTAAAAAAAATTATTTATTGAGATATCGTCTCTCTACGTA
Source organism: Primulina huaijiensis (assembly GCF_012295235.1). Classification (NCBI taxonomy): domain Eukaryota; kingdom Viridiplantae; phylum Streptophyta; class Magnoliopsida; order Lamiales; family Gesneriaceae; genus Primulina; species Primulina huaijiensis. Next base: position 2,949,984 of record NC_133323.1, on the reverse strand, counting down.
ATGAGATTTCAAACATTTAGGACCTAAAACTTGTCGGGTATGAGGTTGAGAAAAATATTGACTCGATTTTTATTGGAACAAAGAACGAGTGAGAGAGTTATGAAACGAATCCCTACCTGATCTCATCTCAAAATTCAAGCATATTGTAATGTGATGGACTGTGCTATGGGTCACCCACTAATTTAATGTTTTGTAAATTTCACTTTGCAGTTATTCATTTTTTTTTTTGCGTAATAAGATGTATATCTCACATAGACATGATTAAATCTTTGAAAATTGTATATACAAACTTAGACAATCTCATTTGAACTACTTTTTGTGGTTAAATTAAGTATAAGTTCTAATATGAACAAAAATACAATATTAGCTTAACTGGTTATTACATACCAAAAATAGATGACACTCATGCACCAAGCAATTACATGCCAAAAGAATTTTAAAAATAAGCCATTAAAGTTGAGCAAAAAGAGACGAAAATGAACTAATAATACAAACAAAAATAGTCTTGAATAGTTAATATTAATGTATATGAAGAAATATATATAATATTGGAGAATATTACACAACAAACGATGAATAGTTTGATAATATAGGTAGTCAGTCCTAGTGCGTATCATAATTAATTTGATTTGTATTAGATTAATTATTTATTTTAAGCTAATCTACGCCGTCAGATTGTTACTGGATGGATAACTTGGTTTTTTGTAGTTCTTGGCATACATGCCGTACAAATAGGAGAAGAAACCCCAGACGCAGAGCACCGTGGACACCGCCTTCATTCCGCCGAACTTATCCCCGTACACTATAACGCCACCCACAATGTTCGCGCCCAGCAGCGCCGTCATGCATATCCCTCCCGTCAACGATGTTGTCAAGAACACTATTCCCGCCGTTCCCACGAAGCACAATTGCCATGCAATCAAGGTCGACGCCACAGTCGACCAGTATGCAGCGGAACCTTTATCGAACACCCTTGTGCTCTCAACCTTCATCACGGAAAATCCACCATGCGCCGCACCCATGCCTACAGTTGCTAACACCGTTGCCGCCATTTCCATCACCAGCTGCATCTCCAGCACCATACCGTAGCAGTCCACTTTCCTGTATATTAGCTCCATCACCGGGAGGTACAAAGCGAACAGCAATCCTGCACCTATAGTTGACAGGAATCCCACCAAGTATTCGGATCGAGTCAAACTAGGGGGTTTGTCGTGGCTGGAACCCAAGCCTACGAGCACCGAACTAACAGTCAAGAGTAGGACGCAATTGAGGCTTGTGAAGGACGCCTTTTGTTTCACTAAAATCATAGAGAGCACGAGATTGAAAGCCAGTTGGGAAGACAGGACAAGAGAGGACGTGGAGACGGGTAGATACGAAGTCCCCCAAGAAAAAAGAAGGTTGTTGAGACCCATAAAGACACCCACAATGATGGACAGAAGAAAAATCTTGAGAGTGAATCCAGAGAAAGGTCTCCTCTGATCAGAAGATTTGGACATATAGTAAGGGAGATATATTGGAAGCAGCAGGATAGGAAAACCGGCGGACTGAATCCATGTTGAGACCCATCTGCTGGAACCTTTGTGAATGAAGTAGAACTTGGTGATTAAGCTCGAAGAAACCGAACCCACAAACAGACAGGCGTAATTTATCAGTAGAAGAAGAGTGTGGTGGGCATTAGCAGCTCCTTCTTTTGCGTTTCCTTGTGCTTCAGGCACTGCTCCTTGGATCTTGATGAACACCCCATGATCTGCTTCAACCTCAAGTTTACTTGTTTCATTGTTAATTAGAGAAAGTTGTATTCCTTCTTTAGCCGGTGGTGGTGGTGTCTCCGGTGAAGTTTGGTCGGGCATGGTCAAGTACTGAATCAAATAACGTTGTTTTGCTTGTCCTTGAAAAATAATTAATAAAAAAGAAAAGAAATAGTTGGGTCAGGTCTATATCAATTCATGGGAACTTCATGAGCAAAACATGCATTGAAAAGTTACATATATGCAGTAGAATTTTATAAGGATTACAGCCAAAGTTGGTTGCATGGAATTTAATGTAAAGTTGATTAAACAAAAATAAAAATAAAAAGAACAGATCTCATCGAGTCAAACAAGATGGAACTATTGTAATATTGTTCAGACAAAAGAAAGAAACAGAAGCGGAAATTAATTAGTTCATTGAATTGACTTCTGGGAAAACGTTACAAATCGAACCTCTGTTTATATTCCGGTCGGCTCTTTCTCGAATTTTAGGGAAAAGGTACTCACTCTCATCCTTCTGAAACCAACACTTGAAAATTGTAATTGCTTTATCTAGTACATGATAAATAATTTTACTTGTTCAAGATATTTTTTAAAATAGGTAAATTTCATTCATTCCAAATTTCACATGATAAGTAATTTTACTTGTTCAAGGTTATATTTTTTAAAATAGGTAAATTTCATTCATTCCAAATTTCACATGATAAATAATTTTACTCGTTCAAGATTGTTACAACAGATATGAGTAGAGAGAATTATAAAAGAAAATAGAGAATGAGTCAATATTTTGGTGCGATTTTTATTGAACACAGTCAACCTATTTATAGGAGAAATCACAACATACAAATCTTTACATATATTATCTTGTCATATTTATCTTAATTACAAATATTCAAATATAACTAAATAAGATAATCATCGACAATAAAAAAATATACTCCCTCTTAAATGATTATTTGCACAAACAATCGAATCGTCAAATATTTATCTGGCAAGATGGATGCTTAGAAACTTCATCGGGACTCAATGTTGCATCATTAAAACCTTGTGAGTAAAACTCATTGGAAAAAATTCGAACGCAAGAAAATAATAAATCAATAGATAATTTCTTTGAATGTCTTTCCGACGATAGATGCGCTTCGTTAAAACCTTGCTAGAAAAAATCAGTGGGACCACATCCTAGTGAAGGAAAAAGAGTACGACCTCTCTCGCTAATTGTTAATTTCTTTATGAAAAATCTTGTCATGAAAAGCCACGTGGAAAAAATAATAGACCAGGAAAAAGTGTATAACTTTGATTGCTCTCCCTATTGCAAGTATCACTTGAAATCATCAACTCTTCGTACTCCGAACTTGTACACTGATTTGCCAAAATTTGATGCATGTGATAATTTTGTAAAGTAATCGGTCATATTATCTTCGATTGTTGATAATCTCTTATATACAAATCAATAGTCTGTATGATATTGCAAAGAAAATCAGTCACGTGTCTTTCTAGTTGTCATTGTATTCTTTGGATAAAATATATACATCACTAGTGTAATTTGTGAGATATGATGATGAATAAATTCATATATATGATACTTCAAGACCAAATATATTTTCTTCATCTTTCAAGTTGACGAAAATGATACTTTGAGTATCAAATGGTCAAACAACCACATATTGATATAACTTATAAAAATATTTTCGTACATTTTCTTTGTACTAAAACTTATGTACATATATTGTCCAGAAAATGTTCAATCTATAATCGTATACATAATTTCTTCTTTTCCAAGTATTTTATCGCAAATTTATATTTCATTTACTTGTCTATTTTTATAAATTCTTCAAGAGTACTAATTAGCTGAATGTATCACATGTACCAAGATCATTTTAATTTGTATAATGACATGTTACGTTCTATTGAAATAATAGTTTTGAATTTGAATCTAAATCAATTTGGCACCTCAAATCCTAAGAGGATTTTCTATACATATCACTATTAAATCAACTCATCCACAACAACTGAAAATATTTTCTCATAACCGACTTTGGGTTAGAAACTCTGAGCTAAAGTATGCTCATATTTCACATGTCATTTATCAATCATTTTTATTGAAAATCACTACAAATTGTATTTCAAGATAATCATTACTTTTCATTATAGCAAAACATACATTAATAATTATATAATTTTAATCTCAAATAATATGTGAAATATCATATTTTAATATACTTGTTATTCTTCATGAATAACACAATCCAAATTGGATCTATTAAAATATTTGGTCGATCATGCTTTTCATGCTTTTAGCGACTTTTTTGTTTACTTACAAGTAATATAAGAAATGTCCCGCAGGACATCAATTTCTTTCATAACGACTAGCCTTCATTATTCTTTTGACATTGAGATATTCACTCATTTTTTTAAAGGGGTTCTTCGTCGCTTCAGATGAGTTATATACATTATTCAACTGGAATATTAATGAAGCTAATTAATTGTATAATCAATATTATACACAAGATCAAATAACATATTTTGATATTTAAACTCGAAACTTCATGTTCACATTATATTACATTGGGATTTATCTTAAAAATATTTTTTTAGCTTCTATTTCATCCCCCAATGTTGGAAATATCATTTTACAAGAATAATAAATGAGAAATTGTGTCATAAAAATCTCATTGCTCAACATATTTGATAATAAGATTCAAATTATTTCCAACATATCTACAATTAATATCTTTAGGAGATTCACTCTAGTGCATTTGTCGCACATAACACATTATCGTTGGCATAACATATACAATATATATTTCAGATATCTCGAAAATATGATGCATTTATTATCAAAATCAATAGCTTCTAAATCAATTAAACCAACGTATTTATAATCATAAAATTGATATTTATATTCTCTCTTTTAATCAACCTTGTCTTGATTATATATCCTTGAAATTTTTCTCGAAATGTATTTTCGCAAACATCAAGTTGCGATTCGTGGTGCCACATTATTTATTCATTCCAGATAATACGAGAATTTCTGCCAACTTGAGCTTATGATAGTGGTATCAAATTTGATAAGCCATAAATAATAATTCATAAAATTTTCTAAATATTTGATTAAAAAATCTTCATATTTATCGATTCAGAAACTTCTGGCTTCATCATTACATGTTTGTGCACTATCAATAGTCTGTTAACTATTTATATAATTTGAATGCTCAACTCAATCGATGATGCTAAACTCTGAAAATATTTGTATCGATGATATTTTTTGAGAATATTAGATCTTCTAGAACTATTGATCTGTAATATACTATTTATGTCAAATCAATATTGACATTGGATTCACAAATCCATACACGTCACTGTTTATCACTATTTTATTGCATCAAGCATATCATCATTTTTTCATCGTCAATCAAACGATCTTCTAGATCCTTAATACATTTATATCAACATACTATGAAAATATAATTTGGGTAGACATCATCGGTCTTCCACAAACTTTATATCGGGTTTTATGTATTATCAAAATATTTTGTGCCAATTTTATAATTCATATCTCATTTGAGATAATATATTCTTCTTTGATATCAAATGTGTTCATTGACACTATCACATATCTTATAGAATGGATCATATTAATTAGACAATTTTGAATAATTGTCTCCCTTTATTTCTCTTTGAATAAACAAAATACTATAACTAAGATATTGAAATTGAGAAATTGAACTTGAGAAATTGAAGTATATTTTCAAAATCTTATATGTACCAAATATATCTTTTACCTTAAATAACGACATTCGATCTCTTATGAATATCATTCCACATTATATTTTTTGTTCCTACGTTTGCAAAACATATAAAACAATATATAATAAAATATTTATCATTTATTAACACTTTAAAATAAAGACAATTTTTAATCAAATAATTTTGAAACAAGTCAAAATTATATCTACAGTAAAATAAAATAGAAAAACAATTATTTCTTTAATGTGATTTTTCTTTTTTTTTTTTCAAATCTTAAAATCTTATAATATTCATCAATAAATAAACATTAATATCTATATAAAATAACATTTCATTAAATAACATTAACTTAAAAAAAATATGGATAATTACTCAGATTCACATGATTATGCATGATTTAATAATTTATCAGAAGAATGATATATGTTGATGTGTAATAGCTTAAAAAACATAATATAAGCATATTAGTTAACATAAGAATAACATGCAATGAAACATTAAATTAAAAATCAGTGACAGTGGATGAGAAATAAATGAATGCTCAAAGCTCAATTCACTGTCATGATCATGCATAAAATACCATAATCGTCGATATTTAATATAGATTATGATATCAATTCACTAGATTTACAATTTTTTTTCGATTGATTACGTTATGGTCTCACTGTCATATATTCTCTAACAAATATTGTGGTATCACGGCCATATATTCATATATATTTTTTTTATCAAATAACCTATATATGCAGTTCATCATTGAACATGAAGTCATTATACATAATAAAATAGTGACAAATAATAGATCATGCATTTTCTTTTGATAGATCTTATAGCTTTTATCACCTCTTTAGTAATATAGACAATTTCAGATCCTATATCGATATTTTTTTAAAAAATTGTAATAAATTTCTCAATTAATAAGATCCTCAAAAAACATTCAACCAAAAGACATTGAATTAATATTCCTCAAGAATATTGTCAAAGCTTGGATCTTATATCAATATTTTTCATGAATATCAACAAATTTTTGATCTTTTGACTACTATGTCTTTATAAATATTGAGATAATTTGGCATAGATCTATATCTTTCAATAATACTTATGGATCTTGGATCTAATATCAGATATTGGCCATGAATATATTCAGTTTCTCAATATATGATGTCTTTATTATGAATTTCTTTATATTACCAATATATTATATCATAATCACAAATCTATTTAAATTCTCAATATATTTAATTTTATATCATATCTTAATCATGAATTTCTCTCAATATAAAATCATGTTGTGCTACTTTAGAGCCATCAACATCATGAAATTTTATGGGAACCAATATATCAATAATTATAATTGTGCTACTGCTAGAACACTGACAAATATTTCATAAAATTGAGTGTTGACAACACATTGTCTTATTCTAATAGCATCAATAGAACCAGAAATATATTCATTCTCAGTTGTATACAACATCGTGCTCATAACGTGTTATAAACCATCTCATAACGTGTTATAAACCATAAAAAAAGGATGATTATAGATAATCCATGAAAAAAAGACAACGAGTCAATAATCATATTCAATTTTTATTGAAAACAATAACTCTATTTATAAAAGAAGATTACAACATATAAATATTTATATATATTATTTTTCATATTTATCTTAATTATAAATCTTTCAAATATAACTGGATAAGATAATTTTTTTGAAAAAAAATATATTTATAACAAATATTATATTTTTTAAAATAGGCAAATTTCCTTCATTCCAAATTTCACTGTAGTCATGATCACCGATTAGAAAAAAGATATATATAGAGGTTAGCTACTGCATGTAGTCACTGTTGGTGAAAAAAGGGACAAAACTGAACGAACGAGCGGGCCGTTGAACGCTTGACAAGTTCTAAAAAGCAAGGAGCATGCAGCCATGCACCAGGACAAATGGCATCCGCCAAATATCCAGAACCGATATATATATATATATATATCCACATTTTGGGGAATGCTTGCCCATTAATCAGACGTAAAATAATCACACAAACTAGTGCAAGAGATGATAATAAATGCTGGAGATCTACGAACCTAGCTAGGCTAGAGTTACATCGATTCAGAAGATTATTTTCACATAATAGTTGAAAGATTACTCGTTATCTTTCTTGAAAATCCCGTGAAATCAGAAGCATTATTTAAGGATATGAAAACCTTTTTTTCCCGTATATCTACAGGTGAAATCCCTTCAGGAAAAGAGCTGGAAATTTTTTCCTTTTTTAATTCTCCATCTTCAGAATAATAAACAAGAGAGGAGAGACAAAAAAAACAACTTTTATATATATTAATATGTTTTTCCAGTGTTGCAAATCTAAACATGAGACAAGTAATTAATTCAAATAAAAAAAGAAAAATATTGACTTTTTGTATGATAAATTACAAAAGTATATTTGAATCCAATCAGACCTCTTTTATTTTTTTTTTAAAATTCTCTATTATTCTTGAAAAAATATGTCATTGTCATCCTGTGTATGTCAATCTAAATGTACATTTTTTTCCTATTCTAACTGTCATCGTCATGTCATCGTGTTGTGTCGGTCTAAATGTACATCCAAACGTGACTCTAAAAAATTGAACTAATGGTATGCTACATGACAAAAGAATTAACGTAAAAATTTGTGTGAGACGGTCTTACAGATCTTATTTTGTGAGACGGATTTCTTATTTGGGTCAACCATGAAAAAATATTACTTTTTATTATAAGAGTATTACTTTTTATTGTGAATATCGATAGGATTGACTCGTCTCACAGATAAAGATTCGTGAGACCGTCTCACAAGATACCTATTAATTAATTAATTAATATTAGAGCAATTTACCTTGAGTTCAATGGATGCTGTAGAAATTTATGTGGTCTTTGGACCCTTTTTAATTTGTTGCCTTTACTACCTCAATCCTGGTTTGATTTCATTCACAAATAAAATAAAATCTTTCCATTTGAAATTTGGGGGTTTCTAAAAGTTCTTTTACTTTAAAATTGAGTAAAATCTTTCCATCTGGAGAAAAGATTTTTCAAAATAATGCAAATTAATGCTAAATATTTATGACAGCCATCACGTGGTGTTAGAATATTACCTATTATCAAATAGGATTTCTTTTACAGACCTATAAATGTCGTCAAAACGAGAAAAATGGAAGTTACTTGTTTGAACATAAAAAGATTTAGAGAATCTTCAAGATATTAAAAGTGATATTTGAATAACATAGTACGTATACGTACTTATGTTTATCTATATCATAAAAGTTTTAATGAGATCGTCTTCACATATCAATTTTGTGAGTTGAGTATCTGATTTGATCTGACTAATAAAAAAATAATATTTGTATATGAAAAATATTATAATTCACTTTAAATATTAATATGATCTACTCATCTAGGATAAATAATATTTTATATATATAGATGTAGACACACATACTAGCTAAACTTAGACAAATGCAACATAATTTTCGTACAGTGAAATGAACACAATATTAGAGGGATTTGTTCAGACTTTATTATATAAAAATAAATAAAACACGATGAATATATTCAAACTAAGTCAGATATAATTACATAAAAAAATTAAAGAAGTTGTGGGGAAACCCGTTTTTAGACCAGACAAAAAGAGCTTCCTAGTTATTGCATGAGTAATGTGATTCGTTGATCGTTTAACAAAAATAAAAGACATAGATTGAATTTCCAAATTAAAGCTAGGATTTTGCAATATTAAACAATTAAGTTTATTGTAGAAAAGTCGTGTGATGCAGAATTTATGGAGTCGATAATCACCAATACACTTGATTTAATGATTATGTTTGTGAGTTGTAATTCTTTTATTCAAACGAGAACTTTCTTAATCTCTAAAACTTCGACAATCAAAATGTATAGTTCAGATTTTGGTGAGTGTATTAATTTTGGATTTTTTTTAATGTATATTTGCTATAATTTAGAACATTTTTAATATTTGACAAGTCCAACCTGGATTAGACTCGCTGGATTTTGGAATGGATCTAAAAATAAGGAGGGGCGGGTCGAGTTAGGGTCTAATTTATTCTTGGAGAGGCAGATCCGAGGATCGGCCAAACCTGTCTCAGTCCCGTTGCCATCGTTTAAACTTAGCAGAATTGGTTAACCCGGATTAATTCTAAAATTCAGTTTTATTTTTTAAAAATTCGGTTCAGTTTGGGTTATTGGCATAAAAAATATAATCTGTTTAACTGATTTAACCTATATAATTTTTGAATGATATTGATTTTTTATAGAGCTTAATAATGTACATTTTATTTTTTTTATATATATTTTATTGGTCTTCAGGATCGTGGGGCATGAACTTCAAACTGTTTCTTTGGCTTGCCCAATTATCCATAGCTAACTTGCATGAAGAGAATCAACAAATCTAACATCATTGCAAATCGAAAAAACACCCTTTTCTCTTCCCCAAAATCTTCCCTCTTTACTACATTCTTTCTAAAAACCAATATCACTCCAAGGGTATCCCCAAATTCTTCTTCTCTGTCGTCGATGGGTTACTTTTCGCCTCCATGGCTTCTATTTTCGTCATCTTGAATCATCTTTCACACTCGCATTTCGGGCAAATAATTGATGACATGATCATGTTTATCAACAAGGATATCAGACAGTCGCGCGATAGTTGGAAAGTCTCAAGCCAAACTAGCATGAAAAAAACTCAAGACGACGTCTTTAAACACGATTAGAAATATATTAAAAAAAAACATTTGTCCTATTTCACATCGGTGAACTGTAACTAATACCCCCTTCAACTCGAAAAAACTGGAACGAATCACCATGACACACTATGTAAACCTAGACTTATCATACATAAAGGAATCAAATTCTGGGCCAGAATGATGAATCATGCTACAGAGGTTGCTAATCATTCAAACATGCAAACCATTTCCATTGCGGAAAATTCCACCCAAAGAGCCGTTAACTAACTTAGCTGAGCTCTCATATGCATAAGCCTTTGCTGTTGAGGAACCATTGCTCATCCTACATGAACACTTTGCCATACTTTTCTTCAAAAGAACGTCCAGCTGCCCACAGGTTGCTGCTACCAATCCTGTCATGAAGAGTAAAAAGGTGTAACTGTATTTTCTACCGCAGGGATCAATTTTCGCTTTTATGTAGAATGCCCGATGATGACCTTTCTTTTCAAATCCATTTATCAGGATCTTCACATACAATATGAATACAAGTCAATAAAAGAGTGGTTCAAGAAATGATTTTGTGACCCAAATACAATCAGACCAAGTTCTTGATTCCAATATGCTGGAATTGAGAGCAGCATTCAACGGTTGAAAAGTGTACCTAAGAAAAGGGCAGAAGGCTTCCCTGGTCTTGATTTGAATTCAGGGTGAAACTGAACACCGACAAAGTAAGGATGATTAGGCAGCTCGACAATCTGCAATGGAGGTTGATGATAAAACTTGCAGACCAAAACAATAGAGGGTAAAGCTACAATCAGAAATCAGTAGCCATAAGAATATGATAACAAGAAATACCTCCATACGACAACCACTTTCATCTTTGCCAGTAAAAGTGAGACCAGCATCTTCAAGTTGTAAGACCATATCTGGATTTACCTATAGACAAAATCAAGCCAAAATTTTCAGCGCGATACCCTAATTTACCATCACAGATGGAATGCATATCAAGAATGTAATCTATTTAAAGTTGAAGTAGCAGTGTAGCTTCAGAAACAAATCGTTCACGCACCTCATATCTGTGTCTATGCCTCTCATCAATAAAGCTTAGATTTCCATATCTAAAATCAACAATTTTTACATTTAATCAGATATTATGGAAAAATGCCAAGAATCAAGAGGTACTATTTTCAGTGTTTCTCCTCAAATGACTATAGAGCTTATTCGTAGAGATGTTAGAGTTCAGAAAAGGTTGTGATATCCACAATGTATTTACTAGTGCCCAGAGGTCCGCCAGGGAAGAGCAGAAATCTGATTTTCAGATGATTTCTGGAAGGGCCAATATTGACGAAGTATAATAAAAAATTATCAGCGGTATCAAATGTAAGAGTGTTGGTGAATATTAGTCTCATAGATGATGATGAAAATCATAAGACATCTACAAGTATCCGTCAACTTGATCTAAGAAAGCTGGAAATCTCATTTCACAAATTACAATATCTCTGAAAGTAAAAGGATAAAGTAAAACAAAAGATGTTCCAATAACATCAAGAGTAAAAGTATTTCAGACTAGTTTAAAAATAAGATGGTTGGATTGATCAGAAAAAAAAAATCATCAAAAAATGAAAAGCTAGATCCAACCTCTCTATCCTCAACGCTCTACGCGAAAGAGAGCTTTCGTGCATTTTAAGTATATTTTATAGAGCTGCTGCGTCAAGGTTTAAAACTTTGCACAATTTCAAACCGATGGATAAATGCTGCAAGAATTGGTTAATGTACTTTGGACTTGCATGTTCCCATTCACTGGTTTACGAAGAACGTCTCTAAAATAAATCAATTTAAACGGAATTTCCCATACTTACAGTGATATGTTAACCCCAAAGTTAATGTTTAAAAGTTATTGTTCACCGCCTTAAACAGCTCGAAGTACTGTGGAAGAACCAAATGTAAGCAAAATCATTTTGTATTCATAGCTTTTAATTGATTGGAAGCAATTTATCCATTCCACATCCAGACCTAGACAACGGATTCTTTCTAATTACCCAATACCTTCTCAGCTATCTATATAAATGGCCTATGACATTCCATGCCACATCTTGAGATCTCATTGTTCAAACCAATAAAACTCTATGATGCCATCTGAGAATGCATGAAGACTTATTTCTCTCATTTTGTAAAAGAAGGAAAGAAACTCACAGTTTTGCTGATTTACTTGCGGAACCTTGAAAAAACGTCCTCCTTGATCCAAGCCGCATTGTACCTCCCATATGGGTTTTCGAACCCTGCAGATAATACAATGAAAATTGATGTATTAATAAGATCTTATTATATAAAAAACTTTGGCTAAGCAATATTAAAAGATAATCATAGGATAAATTGGGACCTCAGGCATAAAAATAATACAAGGGTTCTGAGTGTTGGGATCAAATTCGGTACTGTTTGCATCGGGTAGCCCAAGGACTGATCTAGCAAACTCAATCACAGCAATTTGCATTCCTAGGCATATCCCAAGATAAGGGACCCTATTTTCACGAGCATACTTTGCAGCAAGAATTTTTCCCTCTACTCCTCTGTCACCAAACCCTCCAGGAACTAGTATGGCATCAGCCCCCTAGAAGGCAAGAATTTTTTAAATCACCAAAGAGGATCAACAAAATTATTTTTACAATGAAACTCTCTCCAAGTAATAAAATAATTTCCAGGCTATTAAAGTGGCTAGGCAGACCTTCAACAAATTCCAAGCAATTTGATAACCATCAGGATTCTGCAAGTAGATATACATCCGAAACTGTAAGATGATACCATGTAAAGCAATATAAAACAAGCAATACGGATAAAAATATATACATATAATACAAGCAATTATGCCAAGAGATTAACCTCTTCCGCAGTTGCATTTTCAAGATCACTAGCAGGTACCCAATCTACACACAATTTCCTGTGGCAGGCAACAGAAGCATGCAAAAGAGCCTGCAAACAGTAATCAAACATTGTCGGTCTACGCATATATACAGATTCGGGGAAGTTTCTAACACCTTAATCAGAGTCAGGAATTCACGAGTTCTAGTCCTCCGATGCATAATTCCCTCATATTTAATAAAATGGAATTGAGTAATAACATTTTCAGGGTATTATTGCTCAATACCCTACCAACATGCAAATGTACAGTTTTGAGCTCACGTGCCCTCATCTCTTGCTCAAGTGTGAGGGAAGTGCTAACGTATAATTTGTAGATCTACCTCTCACAGGCTTGGGTTTCATGAAAAATAGTTTCTAGCAAGTAGGTGACGGGCCATCTAATTTCAGCCGTTGTGATCCATACGAATAAATTATCCAGTAGCCAATAGGCATTGAAGACATTAATCTGATAATGGCATTAAAGATTCTTAGCTTCAAAGTAAACTCTCCTGAATCCTCGTCTTTCACAAAATCTCACAAAGATCTCAAGTTTTTGTAAAGATACCCTACATATCAACTAACAGAAAGTGTCTTGAAAACACCACCTAGGCGGCAGCATAAACAAAATGGAGTGCAATTGGATACTAAAGGAGCATATCAAATGAGTTGTTTTTTTGTCATTGGTTCAACAAAATTAAAAAACGATATGTGGTCCCTTGGACAGATCGATCGCTAAATTGCAAACAAATGAAGAAACTCACTCCTCGGATTATCCACAAGTTTTAAGTTAAATTTGAACTATAGACATTATAGATGCCTAAGCTGTCCCAAGGCCTTGTCACGTGATCTTTCAAGATTTAGGGAATAAAAACATATTACATATATAATTTGACCAACACTTGGCAAGGCCATGAGCACCCTAGTTTTGTTAGGTGACAAGATTTTGGGATAATATACATGTGAAAGTCTCATTCTCCCAAGCTTCTCTCACTCCAGTACCTATGTACACCATAACATATAATTAAACCTGCACAGAAATTGTTCACTAGAAAATGCACAAGTTCACCTGCAGCACAGAGAGATAAGAATCAGCAAGTCCAGTGTATTTTCCGACCATGGCAATTCTAACCTGTATAATGACATGACGGTCAAAATTCTTAAAGACAAAGAAAGTTTATTTCATCCCATACTTGAACAATGACAAAACCTACAGGCTCACGCAACATATCACATAGGCTAGCCCTGGATGTCCATTCCTCCAAAGCAGGTTCTCTAGCACCACTACACTTCATAAAAAATAAAATTATTAAAAAAAGGACTCAATAATTTGTGCTCAACAATGGAATCCTAGCTATTCCCTAAAGGAATACAGCAGAAAGTTGCATGACGAACCCATTGAGGTTCAAGACCTTCAAAATTGCCTCGTGAGCTTTCTGGTTCTAAACGAAAGATGACATTTGTTATAGTCGTTGAATTAATATAATAAAAATTTGATTTGACCGAAGGTGCAGAAATACTCACTCGCAAAAGCAAAGGTATATGCCAAATATTAGAAACATCATATAGCGTGATAATGTTGTCAATCTGGAAGAACAATATACTCATAAGCTTATTGTGTAGCATATTAGCATGATGATGCTGCAAGATTATAATAAATGCAATACCGGAACGTGGCAAAAACGGGAAATTTTTTCCTTGACATTTCCATCAAGTTCCTGTAGAACAAAAAAATCTTAAGCGGGTTAATAAATATGACATTAAATCTATGACTACACAATGAAACAATGTGCTGAAGTTTGGGTGCCAGCGGATAGCTTGAAAATTGACCTTGGTCAAACATTATTTTTTAGTTGCAACCTTGGAAATTTTTTTCATAATGAATATAGACCAAACAAAGGTATTTTTATTTTCCTCATAAATAAGTTGCAATATTGAAGAACAAACCACTCCTTTACACAAAAACATGATGCACTTCAGTTACCAAGCATATGCAACATCAAACATCCAAAGCTTGGTTAGGCTAAACTTGGCACCCCCACACCCACCACCACCACATGCACACACGCACAGAGAGAGAGAGAGAGAGAGAGAGAGACCAATGTGCTGCGGCATGCCAGAATATTTGGAGTCAGGCCCAAGCTTCTTAATCCCCTGACACTATGTTGAGTTGGCTTGGTTTTCTAAACAGGTAAAAACCATTTTCATGCTTAAATCATAAGAAGAAATTACCAACATGAAAAATAATGATATTATGAAAACCTCACCTGCTCGCCAACGACGGTTAGAACAGGCACTAAGCTAACATGAATCAAACAAAAATTTCCATCACCTGAGAAAATAAAGAGTCTAAAAGAGTTGCACAAATTAACCTTTTAAGGAAGAACGATATCACTAAAAAACATTCGGTGCTGTACGTTCTTAAGAGCGAGATGAAATACTTAATCTTACCTACACGATATGAAAATTGTCCAAGAGCCTCCATGTAAGGCATTGATTCAATATCACCTGCATCAGGTAAAAAATTTCAGCTTAAATGATAATAATAATAACAAAATTAAAATATCAGTAATAACTGGTCTCATTGCATACAAGATGTCATGTTTACCAATAGTTCCACCCAACTCTATGACACAGACATCTGCCGGACCTTCATTTCCATCTACTGATATTGCTGCCACACGTTCAATCCATTCTTGAATTGCATCAGTTATATGAGGTACAACCTTCAAGGGAAACAGGTAAGTGGGACCACAAGCTACCAAGAGTGGAGAGCATCAAAAAAACCAGATGTGTCAAAACGGACATACCTGAACTGTTTGTCCCAGATAATCTCCCCTTCTTTCCTTCTCAATAACAGCCTAAATAAAGAAATGGAACTTTTATCAAGTCAAAATTTATAGTTCAGGGTAGCCGATGGATATCTGAAGAGCATGACAACATAAATGTATCGAAAATATAAACAGTCTGGAAACTTGCCTGGTATATTTTTCCAGTTGTTATATTATTATCTCGCGTCAATTTTATATCCAAAAACCGCTCATAGTTTCCAAGGTCCAAGTCCACCTTAAAAAAATTAAGCAACAGTTTCCTTGTCAAGTAATGGTGACTGGTAGATTAAATAAATCTCAGATAAAAGATGCATGCCGTAGAGAATATTTAGCACACCAATACATTTTTAAGACAGGAAGTATTGAGTGCCTCCAGATTGTTCCAACAAAAAGCGCGAGATGAATTACAGGTTTCAATATTCAACTGTTGAAATACACCCAAACCCCCACCCAGAAACATCTCATGGAAGATTTTGTCATCAAATCTAGGCTTTTCCAGAAATTTAGAAGTACATAACATACTCTTAACCCAATCAGAAAATCCAAGCCTAAATGCGGCCAACATTATTATTGACATAAAATTCTCAATAAAATAAATTGGGATGATTTTGTATATAAAGGATGTTTTCTTACCTCTCCACCGTCATCAAGGACAAATACCTCCCCGTGCTCGAACGGAGACATGGTTCCAGCATCAGTATTCAGGTAAGGATCTGAATACATAAATCCAGATAGAGGGGGGAAACGCATATTAGTCCGTGTTCCGAAAGAAATACGGAATAAGTTACAGCAACTCCTCTCGCCTTATACTCCACACCGCAGAGAAAACAAGACAAATACATAGAGAGAAGACAGGATGAAGGTATACTGGGAAAAAGGGGAATAACCAACATTGGAGAGAGAAAAGAAAGGAGAAGCCTTCGCCAATGTCAGTGGAAAAAAGATTGAATTCTTTTCTCCAAAGAATGGCGCTAAAACCATACATTACATCCACACTCACGCTTAGCATTTACATGGACGAACAAGAAAGGGAGGGAACGGGAACGGAAACAAGAACGAAAAATAAAATAAAACCCATAAAAATAAAAAACCAACCAATTTTGATGGAAGTAACCCGGAGTCCACAGGCCTTGAGGATGAGACCTATACTGCTGGCGGTGACCCCTTTGCCAAGACCGCTCACAACTCCTCCCGTCACCAAAACGTACTTCATTTTTATCTACTCTTCGAGCTTCCCGTTCGGAAGAAAGAAACAGGCCTCTACTTGGAGCTTATCGAAAATAGTAGTGAAACTCGAGAGAGAAATTAGGAGGGAAGCGATTCAATGAGATTGGATGTGAGAAGGCAATGGCGGCTTTTTATGCTTGGGGGTTGAAGGCAGGTAAAAATATCAGGGCACACACAAACTTCCACAGTTGATCGACACCTTTGTTCAACATGCACATTATTCTCCCTTATTTTGAAAATTATAAGCACAAGTGAATAAATACAAACAATCCTTAATTTTTTCATTTAATTTAATTTTAAAAATAAAAGATGAGAGTATTTTTATGACTATTGAACTTGCATCCACCACCTTCGATGTACATATGATAAATCTTGGACTAATGCAGTAGCCGTAAACTAAGTTAGTCAGATATCAAACTCTGTATGACAAGTTCGCGCCGATAAAATGTTGGTAAAGAAAATTGAACTCCTAACTATTGATTAAACATCTATTTATTCGATAAACTCGAAACCTAAAAAAAAATGGATATCATTTGAATTAGACGATCAAAATGCAAATCTAATGCTTTATATTTAAAGAAAAGGCACCTAACAGTGTGCACAATACATGTTTTCCATTACCTATCAATCGAGGCAGGATTGGATAACATGATGATAACATGGTTAGTTGTTTCTCTTTTTGTTTTATACCAACGGTCTCGGGGTCCCATGTGCTTCCGGTTTACTCGAATCCAACGTGTCTCGTTTTCCAAGATTCCAAATCTTGGGGGCAACTTTGTCATACCCATTACCCACCCTCTCAAAACTTTTCTCCCTAATGTTTACATTTTCCCACTTTAGATTATTACTTTATTTTGTTATGTTGTGCATATTCTTTCCAGTTTTTTTTAATTTTTTTTCCCCGAAATCATCTCCGGCTTTAAATTATTGTTAAAAATACATAGGTTTAAAATACTATTAATTTTAAATAGAGTTTTTAAATCATTTTTACGAGATATGGTAAAGCAATTAGTCTTGAATAGATAATATGGTAGATGGGAAACATTTTTTCTTCTCTCTGGATTAATGTGAGTCCAAACCAAATAGATTCCAGACCAAATTTTTTTTTATATAAATTTTCATTACCCAAAGGGAAATGAATAATAAATTGGATGAGAGGGATGCTAAGAGTCGGGGAGTTTGACTGAATTTTCTAGAGGGCGGAGATTGACGTGGAGCTGAGTAGCTACAAATTACAATATTTCCGCTGCGTGGATGTAATCGTAGCCGTCAATTCTGACGTTAAATACATAGGTTAATTTCCTTGGATGGCTTCCTGCCTTGTTCGGAGTACATTGGTTAATCACGACATTTTAGTTTATCTGGATGGGATAATATGTCTTACACCTTGTGTCGAGGCCAACCGCAGTACGGAGACCCCTAGTGTAATCGAAACAACAATGTTTATCTTTGTGATTATTCTTAACGAATGTTGTCAAATATATCAAAACTGTATATCTATCAATGAGTGTTATTTTATCGATGTGTACAGAAAACATAATATCAAAAATGTATAAAACTACTTATATATGGTTTTGGTAATGGTGAATTAATAATTATAATTAATTTTTTTTAATCCAAAGCGATTTATTTCAATATAATATAATTTAGAAAAAAATATAATTTAATTTAATTAACGTAATATAATCAATTAAATGGGTAATTTATCTATCTATCTATCTATATTGCAAATATATAATAAATAAACACCCTCTCGTTAGTACTTCACCATGTGATTAATTAACTATTAAGACATAGTTAGGTACATATTATAAGATAAACATGTGATATATAATATAAAGATAAGTTAAGGATAAATAAAATGTAGGATATTATATTTAATGTTTGGTATGTTTTTAATAAGAGTGATTAAATTTATATATTAGATTGTAATGACAAAATTAACCTTATCATAATAAATTTTATAATTTTTTGTTGCTTTAGTTCATATTTCTTATCTGTTCATGCGCCGACAGTGCTTGCATGATTTATTTATTTTTACCTAATTTTATATATTATATAATATGGTAATTGAGCCCTTGATTCTGTGAGTCAAGTCAAATATCAATTTTTAAGGTTAATCGAGTGATATTAATAATTTTATTGAGATTTCATTTATATAATTATTTCGATTTCATTTATATAATTATCATATTATATAATATATAAAAATAAATAAAAATATTTATTTGATTTTAATTTCTACCTACTAGCAGATATTTATAAAAATCATCAGTGGTGTTTTTTTATATATCGAGGGCAATTAAGTCATTTGTGGTGTTTTCTATCATTAAATTAAAATTATCACATCTCATAAAAGAGATATTTTATCCTTGTATAAAATTATTTATCACGAGCCCATGATATTATCATGAGCTTTCTAAAAAGATACCAAATGTGGGATAAAGCGGATTATTTATCAATCTATCTCTTATTCAATGTACCAAACTATAGCTAATTGGAGAGTGCAATATTTTGCCAGCTACTATGTATCTTAAATTAGGAACGTTCGATCCTATGCCCCACAGGATTTGGATGGTCCAGATTCAACCACATTTGTGATGTTAAAAAAAAAAATAGACCCCAAATACTTGTGGCTAAATCTGGACCGTAGATCTACACATGTGAAATATTTCCTTAAATTATGAATTAACTGGAGAGTATGCATCGGGATTTGGTACGGTGGGAGCCACGTTATCAGAATTCAGATGACGTGTCTCACCAAACCCCATCAAAGAAAGAAAAAAATGTACATGTTTTATTTTCAAATTATTATTATTTAAGTCAAGGACTTTTAAATATAAAATAAAACTAAGTGGGAAAAATTTAGAGAAATTTTGGTGATGGAGGGAAAAAATATTTATTACCAAAATAATATCTGTAATATTATTATT
The DNA here is from genome assembly GCF_012295235.1 of Primulina huaijiensis. Classification (NCBI taxonomy): domain Eukaryota; kingdom Viridiplantae; phylum Streptophyta; class Magnoliopsida; order Lamiales; family Gesneriaceae; genus Primulina; species Primulina huaijiensis. The sequence continues at coordinate 2,929,905 of NC_133323.1, read as the reverse complement.
GAATATAATCCACGTGTACTGTCTAAGTTAATATTATTATTGATAATGGTGGGTTTGTCCATTCATTCACTTGACCAAAACGAGAGAGGGTTCTTGTTTGAATTCAACATTTGACAAAATTGAATGTCACCAACTGTCGATCTAGAGCGTACGTGGCACTGAGTCATTCATTTCATCCACTTCGCACTGTTGCCATTTACAGACATGTTTTCGAGAAAACAATAATAGTAAAACTAGACAAATTTCCTCGTCTTTGAAACTTTTTGACCCGGTGACACGTACTCATCGAGTCACCCGTGATCGTTTTATTCGGACAACGCCATTCTTTTATATCAAGATGGCGATGTTTCACAACGTGCTGAGGTGATCAATGTTTTATTACCGGACTCACATTTTGCGTATTTGTACCGTTTCGATTTTTTTTAAAAAAAAACAATCTTTTCTTGGAATTTAATTAGTTGGTTTTATATTATGAAAATAGGGGTAAATGTAGTAATGTATAAGACATGTACGATTTAATTTGGGACTAAATTAAAAAACGTATCTTGACGCAATTTTTTTTGTGTGTTAGGAACGAATGTTACATATAGGGTGTGTAAATCACTACAACAAAAATGACTTTCCGCAGCGCATCATCAACAGCGTGCATTAAAAGCACGCTGCGAATAGTACTTTTAACGGCGTGCTTCAATATGTGCGCTGTTAATATTGTTGCACTTGACAGAAATAACGGCGTACAGTAAAAGCACGCTGCGGAAAGTAATATCCGTAGCGTGTATTTATGTGTGCTGTAAATATTATCTACTTTCCGCAGCGTGCTTTTAATGCGCGCCGTTAATAACATATATATTAACGGCGCGCATTAAAAGCACGCTGCGAATAGTACTTTTAACGGCGTGCTTCAATATGTGCGCTGTTAATACTATATGCATTCACCGCGTGCAGTAAAAGCACGCCGTTGAAATGGGTGAATTTTTAAATTAGCGACGGTTTATTAAACTGTCGCTAATGTAACTTTGCGACTTTTTTAAAAACCGTCGCTAAATTTAGAGACGGTATAAACTAACCCGTCGCCGATTTTAAATCGGCGACAGTTTAATAAACAACCGTCGCTAAAACTGTCGCTAATAGTTGTAAATCGGCGACGGTTATGTTTAAACCGTCGCTACTAGCGACAATTTAATGCAAAATTAGCGACGGTTTTTATTGAACTGTCGCTAATAGTTGTAAATCGGCGACGATTATGTTTAAACCGTCGCTACTAGCGACAGTTTAATGCAAAACTGTCGTAAATTGTCTATAAATATCCGATTTCCGTTCCACTTTCACATCACTTTACAACACTTAAACTTTTCTCTAATATGCGTTTTTAATAGTTGTAAATCGGCGACGATTATGTTTAAACCGTCGCTACTAGCGACAGTTTAATGCAAAACTGTCGTAAATTGTCTATAAATATCCGATTTCCGTTCCACTTTCACATCACTTTACAACACTTAAACTTTTCTCTAATATGCGTTTTTAATAGTTGTAAATCGGCGACGGTTATGTTTAAACCGTCGCTACTAGCGACAGTTTAATGCAAAACTGTCGTAAATTGTCTATAAATATCCGATTTCCGTTCCACTTTCACATCACTTTACAACACTTAAACTTTTCTCTAATATGCGTTTTTAATTTTGGTTTAAGTACATTTTTTTAAAAAATTTTTGGTTAATTTTTTAAGTGTTAGTTAAGAGATGATAGTTTTACTAGAATTTTTTTAAAAATTTATTAAATTATAAAAGTAAAATTTTTTTTTATTTTTACGCAAAATTTCGCGACGGTTTTATGAACTGTCGCTAAATGTAGCGACAGTTTTGTAACCGTCGCTAAATTTAAACATCGTCGTTCCATTAGCGACGGAGTAGTAACCGTTGCTAATTTGGCGACGGTATTTTTGGTATTGAACCGTCCCAAATTAGCGACGGTTATCTTAAAAATCGTCGCTAATATTTAGATTTTTTTTAATATTAACGGCGTGCATTGCACGCTGCGGATAGTTGTATTAACAACGTACATATGCACGCCGTTGATAGTAGTATTAACAGCGTGCGCATGCACGCTGCGGATAAACTTGAACTTTCAACAGCTTGTAATTTCGCAGCGTGCCATGTGCGCCGCGGAAAGAGTATTTGCGCGCTGCGAAAAGCCATTTTTGTTGTAGTGAATGAACGGAATGAAACCAATAATTATTAAAATTTTAATACAAAAATTTATGAAGACTTTTTTAGGGAAAAAAATCTTTAATTTCAATTTGCTTCAAAGAGTAGAGTATGGGTAAAATTTAGACAGGGTCCTCTCGTCCAGACAAGGTCTTCTAGCCCTAACAGGATACTCTCGCCCAACCAGGGTCCTCTAGCACGGACAGAGTTCTCTCGTCCAAACAGAGTCCTCTCGCTCGACCAGGGTCCTCTAGCATGGATAGGGTCCTCTTGTCCGATCAGGGTCCTCTAACCCAGACAAGGTACTCTCGCCCGACCAAGATCCTCTAGCACGGACATGATCATCTAGCCTGGACAGGGTACTCTCGCCCAACCAGGGTCTTCTAGCTCAGACATGGTCCACTCGTCCGACCAAGGTCCTCTCGCCCGGACAAGTTACTCTCGCCCGACGAAGGTCCTCTAGCCCGACGAGAGTCCTCTCGCCCGGAAAAGGTTTTCTCGTCCGACCAGAGTCTTCTAACCCGAACATGATACTTCTCAGCGTGGACGTCAAAAAAGAGACGCTCAGAATTTCAAAATTATATATAGCGATGTAGAAATCACGATATCTAATTTTATTTTATTATCTACAAACATCAATAAATGCAAAAGGGGACTTCTCAGCGTGGACGTCATGAGAGATGATAGACAATGAAATTTACAAACGCTCAGTATCTACAAACACGTTATATGGGAATGAAATTTAAAGTTGTATTTGAATTGATTTATTTTTTTGGTTCTATATAAGCGAGTTCGTAAACTTCAAACTCACACTTGCATGTTTAAATACAATTTCATATTAATCATGATAAATTTAAGTTCAACCAATAATTGAGGCGTTTCAAATCTTTTATACTTTGTGTAAATAATTAATATATGGATTTAAGATTTCATTTATTATTTCATTGATTTATGAATTTCAAATTCATCACTTAAAGATTATCGTTATGCTCAAACAAGAGTGTCAATAATTCAAGGAGAAAGGCGATAATATTGACTAAAATCAATGCGATCTAAACATATTGAAATTTTTTGTTTACTTTCCAATGTGAAATCTTGATTTTGTTTTCCTTTTTCATTGGCATCTTGTCTAGTCAAATCTAAAGAATCTTGTTCTAAGCGAACATGGGAGTCAATTTATCAATGATCTGTATATAGTTAAGTAATTTAAGACAAAAAAAAAAAAATTAACATGGTCAACTGATAAAATACACTTAAAATATTGCATATGATGATAATTATGAACGCATTAGGGACGAGCTGACCTAAATGGATGTGGCAGTACCTACTCAGGCGATAGAAAAAAGAACGAAGGGGAAAGAGAAGCCCACCCTCAACTTAGTCTTTGTAGAAGGTATAAAAAACCATTTGGGGGGAAAGATGGGGGCGCGGCGCTGGTCGGGGTAAGGGCACGGATCTTGAAGTCATCAGGGATAAGACCTATAACTCAGGGTGGGGGGATCATGTTGGGCATAAAAATGCTAGGCAGTTTGGAGTACTCCCTACCCCATGGGTGAAGAGGAATAACGCTCAGGTGGAATTCTACATTGTTCTTTCTTTTAAAAAAAAAAAGTAATAGTGATAATAGAATGGTAAATTGAGAAGTGAAGAGAGACAGGTTGCCCCTTTGGGCGGTTTGTCGTGTTGCAGGGACACGTGCTTTTTGGTATCAACTGTGGCCTACTCGGACCGTTGGTCGATTGAGAGAATACGATGTTTCGGGTATTGACCCACCGATGCCGACAAATCTCTTTATAATTTTTTTCTCCATGTGACAGGTTTTATCTTAATTTTCCTTTCCCGCTTCAGTATAGAGCGCTGTGCTTAATTTGGGGAGATTAAAAAAAGGAAACGATGGATCCCAAACAACACCAATAATAATATATACTTTGGTGTGTGGGCCTGCAACTCCCTAATGCAGGCATGGTGGGGTTACCGTTGTCCTCATGATTCCACATTATCAGAGCGATAATTGCTGGTTAATTCGGGGGGACCAAAGGAACGGAGAGAGATTACTCAATTTCAAACATGTTCACTCTCATTCCAAGGTCTCGGGAAATGAAGTAATAATATATGGAACCATTGTTAATTGAGCACGTACACAGCTTGGTCTTGGAAGAGACCAGATCGAAAAGTTGCGGAGTCTGTCGCTTCCGCCACAAAATAGCTCTAATAGTCTCAACTTGACCGAATCCAACCACACACGGATTTCACCCCATGTGTGTATGTATCATTGATAATATCGTTGTATTATATTCGATAGCCTAATCAAGGCCGTGGGGCCGTAAGGAAACATTCATGATGGATCAAGGCATATAGAAAACTAGAGGCGATAATAGACATGCAGGTATTCAGAAAAAAGTTCAAATAGTAAAGTACACGTACATTTCTCAAACCCATTACCTGAGCCACAAAAATTTACCTATTTGATAAATCTCCCATCTTATTACTGAAACTTGTTGATCTTAAAGTTCAGTCAGTCCTATGCTACGTACCATGAATGATTACAGCTTCAAAGTGAAGCGTCCGCGCTGAGGAATCCCTTGGACGGTTCGCAGGTGCTCCAACTTGGCTGTGCGTTCAAGGCTTTGGTTTAATAACCAATTATCGAAGTACGTTGCAGGCGACAATATGCTCAAGGAAAGCAGGTGCAGGACCAAAATCATTGCTGCAACGAAAACGATGTTAATGATAAATAGATCTTTCAATAGATTGGGGGATGATTTCTTTCAACTCCAAGAGTTAGCTTTTGAAGATGTATTAGGTCCAAGTTTTAATCTTAACATAATATTAAAGTATAGACTCATCGTTATATGTAATAATGCTCATTGGCCATCCCTATAAAGTAAAACTTCATACTGTAATTGTTCATTCATGCATGTGAGATGTTGATAAATGTTTCCCATTCTTGGACAATCCTCCCCTCGACTTTTGGATAAGTCTTAAAATTTGGGTTGAGAGAAAGAAATATATTTTTATTCTATTGTTTGGTTTGTAGGCATCGAAATCAATTATTAGTTAAACTTGAGTAAAACATATATATATAATATTGATAATATACTTTATTTTAAACCATATAAATCATTTTTTTGAGCTTATGATAGTTGCATCGTATAAAATAAATATTAAAAATTGGGTATCGTAAGCTAGGTGATATCTAACGTCATTAGATATACATTTTTTTTTCTTTGAACGACTAGAAAATCACAATCACTATATTTTGAATGTGTATCGAGTAAATCCAGAATATGTTAAATAATTGATGTGGTTGACAAAAACTTGTGTGAGACGGTATCACGAGTCGTATTTTGTGAGACAGATATCTTATTTGGGTCATTCATGAAAGATTATTACTTTTTATGCTAAGATTATTACTTTTTATTGTGAATATCGGTAGGGTTGATCTGTCTCACAGATAAAGATTTATGAGACCGTCTCACAAGAGATCTACTATTGATGGTAAACCATACACATCAAATGATCCTCGTTTGAAATGACAGGGGGCCGTGATTGATCAACTAATTTTACTTTTGTCGGTTGCAAATTTTAAGTCCAATAAAAAATGTAACGCAAGCTATAATTTATAGTTTAGACTTCATTAGTTATCACACATAAACATCAATGGGGACTATATCTATATATAGAGGAATATAATGTTAGAGAAGGGAGGATAAATTTAACAGAAATTTAAATTTACCCCGGGGATAAGTTGGTAGAAGTTATGCAACTTTATAAGTTGGGGAAAAGTTTAAAAATATGTGGAAAAAAATCATCACATAGCTTATCATATTTTTGGAAAAGTTATATTTTTTTCATTTATGGTCCTGTTAACAATGAATTTGTATTTTTAATCATGTAACTTGCATTTTTTTATTTTTGGTCGTGTTACGGTGAAATTTTTTTTAGTCATGTAATTTATATTTTTTGTCTTATTTTGACGAGAGTACACCGTGTTTGTTGGTCCAAAAACTGAGAAATGAAAAATCATATGAGTTAAATAATAAAAAATAAAAACATATACAATTTATAAGATTAAAAATAAACATTTACTATAACATGACTATAAATTAAAAAACATGTAAATTACATGATTAAAATTACTAATTTATCGTTAAAAGAAAAAAAAAATACTAAAATGCAAATTACAGTACAAAAAATGTGATTATATCTTTATTTTTTTTCTTCACAATTCACATCTAGATAGTTTTGAAATATCATATAACTATATAAAATTTGGTTTTTCTTAAAAATCTCTTGCTCTATTAAGTAATAAGAGATAATGGCGAAATATTTAAATTTCCGAAAATAAATAAATAAATTTTCATTTTAGAATGAAATTTATCATTAAACCACACGGACTATATTTATAAACATTAACAAAAATAAAAAATAAAAGAAACAATGCACCGCAGTATCAGTTGGTGGTTAGTACGTACCTTTGCTTGATGGTGAACAATGGTTGAGGTATCGCCGTCGGGGGTGGATACCCAATCTCTCTCTGTCGTGTAACTTTCCCTAACTTGTTGATCACTCGAGTGAAGTACATACATATAGCCCGTCGATATATAGAGTTTAGAAGTGATCAGAGTTCGCCAAACCAAATCTAAATATGGCTTCGAAAGTGGTAATGATCATTGTCCTCGTTCTGGATCTCATTGCTTTTGGGTTGGCTGTTGCCGCTGAGCATAGAAGAAGTACTGTAAGTTGTTATATATTTAGTCCCTTCCTATCCGACTTCATTTCATTGGATTTTCTTGAAACACCTGAATTCAAATGAGTTATTGCTCCATCTGCGAACTTTATGCTGTGTCTTGTATTTGTCATTGATTAGTTTATGCAATGAATAGAAACGTGTTCTCATATATAGATATAGTTCGAATGTCTTTACAGAAGTATTTATGTAAAATATCTCACGATATAAAAAATGTAGATGCATATGATATGAGTTGCCAACAGTCATTTTGAGATAGCTTCGAATTCCAATTGTAAGAATTCAGGAGACGAAGCCACAATTTTCATTCAAGTTCACAATTGCCCAACATCAACAACAAGAATCTAGCTGAAGTTAATCCCAGATGATCTCAAATCTGAAAATCCTTAAATAGATATGCCTTTTCAAATCTGTTAATAGAGGGTATTAACAAGTTATTCTACTTTTTTTTTGTCATCCTGAGTTTTCGTGTTGCATCATGTTTATATAGCCTTCAACGAAAAACGGGATGCTTCATCCTTTACAGATAATGTGATGCCATGCCTCAGGCTTCAGATGTAATACTACTGGTATCACTACTTCTAATTAATGTCTGAAAACTTTTAACTTTTGACAGGGAATATCGAAGCCTGATAGCGAGATCAATTATAACTATTGTGTTTATGACTCGGACATCGCAACCGAATATGGTGTCGGTGCGTTTTTATTCCTAATGTCCAGCCAAGTACTTATCATGGTCACGACCAAATGCTTCTGCTGCGGAGATCCACTGAAACCAGGTGGTTCAAGGGGTTGTGCCGTTCTTCTTTTCATAATCTGCTGGTACGTACGAATACGCTCCTTGCACATGCAACACTAATTAACTTTCTGTGAGAATCAGCAATTTTGAGGTAGAATCTTTTAGAGGATCGACGAAGCTTACGAAATTAATATTTTATATTTTATTCATCACCAAACAATCTTTTGTTTAGTGCAGGGTAACATTCTTCATTGCTGAGGTTTGCTTGTTGGCTGGTTCGGTGAGAAATGCTTATCACACCAAATACAGGACTGACTTTTTTGAGAACCCGCCTTCCTGCGAGACTGTTCGAAAGGGAGTCTTTGCAGCAGGAGCGGCTTTCATTTTTTTCACGGCCCTGATCTCGGAGTTCTTTTACTATAGTTATTCGAGGGCTCGGGGAAGTTTCGGTCCTTATGGAGGCGAAGCAGGAGTTGGCATGACCGCGTATAAGTGAAGCAGATTAGTATACTACTGATAGGGCATTGATGCTGACTTTTCTTTATTCAAATAAGATTAATTCAAGAAAAAACAGAGAGATTTCTTTACCTATACATTTATTCTTGTGTCACATTTGGCAAGTCAAGTTTAACAAACATAATACTTTATCAGTTCTAGTATTTTCATTGTTTTATTAAAGACAAATGTACTCTTCATTGACTGTGGTTGTCACACTAAATTAATCTATAATGTTTTAATGACATTTCAAAGACAAATTCATGTTTTACGACTCAAGTATCATCATACTTATTTAGTAACATTGGCTATTTGGGGCCTGTAACATTTGATAGAAATTCGAAATGTTCAGATTTATAGGGTAATTAATCATACCAATTTCTCAAAGTAAATATTAATCTGTCAAAAACTACTATTATTTTCATGCTTACGGACTCAACGCCGGAGCGTTATGAAACGAGATGCAAGAACCATGCGGTGTGTTTGCCTTGTTCGAGAAAGGAGTACATTGGCGAGTGCTTGGTCGGCAGACAGGAGTAAATAGTTGAACTAAGTTTGAAAAAGTGGTAATAAAGTTTGATATTTATTGTTGGGAACCTTACTCTAGATGTTTTATGCAATACACAATTTGATTTGGTCTCCTTTCCTGGATACCAGTGGCAGGCATATAATTGTCGAAAATGTTTAAACCACCACGGGTGCTGAATCCGACATTGAAAGGGGGTAAACAATTAATTTATATGTTTTACTTGAATTTTTTTTTATCCTGACCTTTTATTTTCTTAATAAAATCCAAATATTATAATTATCTATATAAAGGCGATCATAGATTATGAACAAAATATGTTACGTTTACTGTACTATTTATTGCAGATGCCTTCACTATATTTGACATTGTCCCCTAAATATTGAGACGAAAAGGTGAGGAGACCACAAAGCGTCTAAATTTAGGACTCAGTCCTTATAACACTGATTTTTTTTTCATAAATACTCAAAAAGTAAACAATATACACAAAATTCATGTATGTATAAAGAAAACTAGAGTTCATAACCTGGAAATCTAGCCTGAGATGGGTCGTTCATGTCCAGAAAAAGATAAGCCATTCCTCCAATGCCTTCAAACAGCGAGTGGGGTCGATCACCTCCATGCATAATACCCTCGGATATGGAAGTCTGAGCCCTATCATGAGAAAAGCAAGCAAATGCTTTGGCTCTGTACAGGAACTTTGGGTTGCCTGTTAATTGGTATAGCGAAAGAAATACGTATGTATTTCCACTGATGCCGTGGCAAATTCCCACTCGTTTGAGTAGACCTCGATTCCAGACCACTTCCCCTGCATTTATTGCTGCTTGTAGAAACTCTTCACTCCCAAAAACCTGGTAAATTAATTAAATGATTACTGATGTTGGACTAAAAGGAGCTGGAACTTACTCTTCAAGAAAAGCTTTGAATAAAATTTACTTCCATGGAGGCAGAGGATGAATTCAAGTTCATTCTCTTATGAAGCAGTCCACCATATGCTACAGTCCCAGAAGAAGCTTCATTTTTTTAAACATTTCCTTCAAATTAATATTTTTATCTCATACCAATTATATTTATCACGTTTCTCACTGTTTACAATGTAATTGGAGAAAAACAAACGATGCTATTTCCGATCAAACCTATGTTTGTCAAACTGAATTTCATACTCAAAATCAAAAAGATTAAAGCATGAGAGGGCTACTCTGTCATATTTTCAGAGAGCAAATGTAATCATTATTTTGTCACCTGTTAATTTCTTCCCATCATTGCGCCAGTTTACAGGTTTTGTTACCGGGGTCAGATATAAAGTATAAAATGGAACAAAATGTACCTTGGCTGCTTTCACGAGAGTAAGTGCAATACCAGGAGCCCCATGGCACCAATGCACAAGCCTATCGTTTTCACTTCGTTCACTTGAAGGATAATTTCCACTAGGGAAACAATTTTTTATCATGAAGCGGAGTGTGCCCTTTACATGCTCCACTTCATCTGCCTTCAGATCCATATCCATTAACATGTACATAATCCCAGCTAACCCATGGGCTGCTCCCCAATATTTTTTTCCATGCCATTCATACATCAAAGGACATAATCCTTTAGCCAATTTTCGACCAGATTTGATGATTTCATCAGTAACAGTCCTCTGATAAAATTTAATTAAAGCAATTAGGCTGTCTTATGCTTGCAAAAGAAACTCAACCGTACTACTCTGAAAGGGGTATACCATTCTAGGGGTAGATATGGTGCCTTCACCAATATTTCTGTTTAAGAAAGAGCATGCCCACAAGAACCCTGCTCTCCCATACAGAATTTCATTTGGAAGATCCTTAGAAAGCTTGATCTGAACTCAAACATTGAAACAATAAAAACATTGAAATACAAAGGAAAAGCTGGAAAAGTTGCTTTAAACACAGAGCAACAAAATGATGGAATACCTGTTTGAATTGTGTCAAGTACTGTTGACATAAGTGTTCATCGCCAATATGCTTTGCCACTACTGCACCAAGAGCGCAAACACCAGCTACCCCACATATGAAAGTCACACGGCTGCAAATATAACTCTTCAGTTTTTTTTATGTAGACTTTTGTGGCGAACCAAGATGAAACATGTGTCGAATTGGAGATGACCTCCAATTAAACGGGAAACAAGAAGATATAACTTCATATACTCAGAATGATCAATCCCTTCAAAATCTGAATTGTGCTAACACGTGGAGTAATTTTGGTCGATGAGTTTAAATCTAAATTACCATAATTACTGGACTTTTTAAGATTTTCAAATTTCAATGTGCTTCTATATTTCTTTTAACTAGGCAATATAGATGTTTCAAGGGCCAGAACACTAGACAATTCTCCCAAATACCAAATTCTTGATTTCTGACCAAGTTATCACATCCCATAGTACTATAAAGTACTAAAAACATCAAAACACGAAAAACTACTTTAGATTTTTCAGTCATCGGGTCAATTGCTCTGCACCTAGCTACTGTGACGCAAAAAGCTCAACAATTGACGCAAGTAGGAAAAATCACCAGTCCAGGGACAACATATTTCATCCACAAACTCATACTTCCATCCATATAGAGAGAAAAATTGACTTCACCTGGAGCAACGGGAGGCAGAATCACACGCCTTAATGATGTCAGAGCAAAGAGCAAGATCATTCTTATCTTTGGTCACTTGATATGCTTTAAACAATAAGAAAGCAGTCCCCAGAGACCCAGTGTACAGATCAAAATCATCAACACGCTTTCCTTTAGCGACCCAGGTCTCATTCACGATCTAAAAGAAGCACCCCATAAGTCAAGAAATTTAATAGTAGAAACAAAGAAAATGAGCATAATAGTAATGTTTTTTTCTTCTTCGGCAGGGGAAGATAGCATTTAACAAACAAATGATGATTAAAAGATATCAGTCTTAGGGTTACTATTTCTTTGAGGTGTAAAGCTTCTTTCGTGAGGCCTTGACATAGGGTTCTGAATGGGAGATGGAAAAGTTTGGTAAGTGAATCCGAGGCAGGAACCGCGTCTGATTCTAGTGGAGTTTCCGGGATGTAATCTGGCATTTCGTTTGGAAAGAAACGATCAGCCATGCCTTTCTTCAAGATGTTTGGATTGTTCGTTGTTGATCACGGAGCCAATCGGAGGAGGAGAGATGCTAGGCGGCTGCGCGGGGGCGGTGGACTCAGGATGGTCGAAAGAAGCTCTCGAATCTAACATCACTCACCGTGGATCGATTCGGTTTTGGGTAGAGCCGGTTCAACCAGCAATTAATAGATAATTAATTTTTAATTTAATAAATTTTTTTTTTTTTTTTTACATTTACACAAACTTGAGATCAAGTGTAAAAATATGTTAAAAATTGAGATTAAAAAATGAAGAATTTTTGTAATTTGACATTTTATATATAACTAGATCCAAAATCATGAATGTTTGGAATTCATATGATACAACGAGACATTATTTTTATTAATTCGAATAAAAAAATGATATAAGATCGATCCATTTTTGACATCATATTCATACTTAACCATTCTAACTACTTGTTAAAATACGATTGATTCATCACTGCATCAATATCAATATCAATATCAATATCATCAACAAAAGTTATCCAAGACTTCATTTAGGAATATTGTAATGAATGCAACATAGGAAGGCTATTTTCTTAAATATATTTTTTTAAGTTTCAAACTTTTTAGGGGAAGTTTGTGAAAAATCTCCAATCAAAACATTTATTTGGGTTTATTTCCTATCCACAAAATTGTGGTACTATGTCATACAAATTGTGATACACTTCATGTGGAAATGTGGTACTAAAAAAGTACTCAGGGACTAAACACAAAAAAGACGACGGTTGAGGACTGAAAGTCAATTTCCCGAACTTTTTAATTAGTTTTGGGGCAATGAAATTTTTTTAAATTGAAATTAAATATATTATTATCGATATTTAACTTAATTTAAATATTAAAATGGACGAGATTTTTTTGAAATTTTTTAAAACATTTAAATAACTCTCAAATGACTGTTCTACCCTTATTAACTGTCGGTGTGTTCACTATATCAGTCAATGTCACACCACTCATTCTAGAGAGACTCCGCCCACTGCACTACCATCAGCTTCCACGACCCAGACTTGAAAGCATTTCCGAGCTCCCTTTTGCTCCGGGGAATCTCAGATCGAGGAATTCAGGTGAGCTGCTCCAAAATCTTCTCGCTGCAGGTGACAAGATCTTCCTTCTAATTGATACGGATCAATGTATCTACAGCCATAACAGATCTTCCAAGCCCAAGGTTTTTTCCGCTATTTTTTTCTAATCAGTAGTCACCATTGTCTTTAATTGGGGCCTATTTTATGGTTTCTGCATTTCTCAATTCTCTATTTTCAGCTTCAAATGTTATGTTTTGGCGATTGTGGCATCAGGGAAAAAGAACAAAGAAAGAAAATGTTGAGTCGTTCTTCATTTACTTTTCCGAGGAATGAAGGTTTCAGGCCTCAAAATTTAGGTCAAAATGCGTTGGCGATGATAGGGAACCTCTGCTTCTCTTTATTTGTGATCGGGGTCTTGATTTTCACTATAATTGCGGCAACGTATGAGCCTGAAGATCCATTGTTCCACCCTTCCACGAAGATAACTACTTTCCTCACATCAGAATCCAGTGCCACCTTTAAATCTGATATCGCTGTAGTGAAGACCGGGGAAGACTTTGTAGCTTCCAATCAAACTGCATTTGCAACTTTTATAAACATCACTGATGTTGAGTCTGCTGCCCTGAGTGAAGTTGGAGATCCTGATATTGTTTCTGAGACAACTGTTTGCAGGGTCAACGATCCCATTGGCTGTCGTGATCCAGATGTTTTCCATTTAATGATGCGGTCTGCCATTGAGTACTTCAAGGACATTCACTTTTACCGGTTTGGAAAGCCTGTTCCGGGGAGTTTTGAAAATTCTTGCCACATGGCATGGCGATTCAGGCCCAAGGAAGGCAAGGCTGCTGCGTTTTACAAGGATTATAGGAGTTTTATGCTTGAGAGATCTGATAATTGCACTCTCAGTGTAGTTAAGATCGGTGACTATCATTCGGGTGGGAATGCGCGGAAGAGGAAGAGGAAGAGGAAGGGAAAGAACGAGGAAAAGGATAAGGAGGTGTTCGAGAAGGTGCAGTCAAAGGTGGAGGCTAACCCTATTGCCTTACCAGAAGTTGGGGAAACTGTTAACGACGCACTTCCTGAGGTGGAATCAGAGGGTTCGTTCAGTCGTGGAAGGTATTTGATTTATTCTGGCGGTGGGGATAGGTGTAAGAGCATGCAACAATACTTGTGGAGTTTCATGTGTATGTTGGGGGAGGCGCAGTATTTAAATCGAACTCTTATCATGGATCTGAATTTGTGCTTGTCTAAGATATACAGTTCGTCTGGTCAGGATGAGGAAGGAAAAGATTTCAGGTTTTACTTTGACTTCGAGCACCTGATGGATTCGACATCTGTGCTTGACCAGACTCAGTTCTGGATGGACTGGAACAAGTGGCAGCTCAAAGATGGCTTAAATCTGCATCTCGTGGAGGATTTCAGGACCACGCCAATGAAGCTTTCTGCTGTCAAGGATACGTTAATTATGAGGAAGTTTGGCTCTGTGGAGCCTGACAATTACTGGTACCGTGTGTGTGAAGGTGAAGCAGAGTCAGTTATCCAACGGCCATGGCATATGATTTGGAAGAGTAGAAGGTTGTTGGACGTAGCATCAGCTATTGCGTCCAGAATGAACTGGGATTTTGACTCTGTTCACGTTGAGAGAGGTGAGAAAGCTAGCAACAAGGAGCTGTGGCCTAATGTCGATAGAGATACTTCACCAGAAGCTCTTCTGGCCAGTTTAGCCGACAAAATTGAAGACGGAAGGAACCTTTATATTGCAACAAACGAACCAGAGGCTTCCTTCTTTGATCCTTTAAAAGACAAGTACTCCACACACTTTCTTGATGAATATAAATATCTGTGGGATCAAAATAGTGACTGGTATGAAGAAATGACAAAGCTGAATAAGGGAAATCCAGTTGAGTTTGATGGATACATGAGGGTTTCTGTGGACACCGAAGTGTTCTTGAGGGGCAAAATACAGATTGAAACTTTTAACGATCTCACAAAAGATTGCAAGGATGGTATCAATACCTGCACCTCTGCTAGCTAATATATCCATATTTCCCCGCGAACCTTTGGCGATGTGTGTACTCTTTAAGTGTTGCTTTTCTTTACTTCTTTTTTCCCCTTAGTGATAGGTTAAATCAATCATTTTCCTTTAAATCCTAGTATTCCAGATGCAAATTGCTGCCTTTGTTAGCCTTTGTATCTGGTGTTTTATTTTTCAATCTTCTTGTCCGCTACTTCTTCCACGATTTCTTGAATTTGTTATTTTTCCGGAAAATAAGAAACTAGACTGATACTTTATGCAATATTATTGTTTGTCCCATAATTTGTGTATATATATCTGTATTTGTAGTTTCGTAATGACACTTGCATTTTCTTGCATTATAAACTAGAAATCGTACGTTCTATGTAAATTTTTTTATCATCCATCTAATTATTTTAGCTGTCTCTTCCATTTAAGCTTAGTGATCTCGCATGATCCGTTGCTTTGGCTAAAAGCACAACAGAAAAACATAGGCTGCTGAAACATGTACCGATCTATGTAAAGGTCATAATTTTTCTGGAAAATAAAACTCAAATTACCTGATAAAGAGCCAAAAATAGAATCTCACATTAAAACAATCTGTAATCAGCCAGCAATAAAGACTGTCATATATCACTAATCTTGTATATTTAAATTCCCGAAAAGAGTGTCATGTGTCCAAGTGTAGGACCTCAATACAAATTTTTCGTCAGGTAATAATAAACACAGCATTTTTATGGCCTAAAATTTAGGATTAACCACAACCTGGGAGAAAATCTAAATAAGAAAAAGTCAACAAAAACAATTTCTTTCTTTCATGGACATTATAAGAACAAAATTACCAGATTTCTAAGAATCTTGCAGCTCAAAATCTGTCCAGGTAAATTATGTAAGCATGATTAATGCAATCCATTTATTAGTTATGTTTAACAAATTTTACAAAATCCATCCTTTTCGTGATGCATATTCCAATTATCCTTCGTTTCAAGATCGTCTAGTATATAAAATATTATTTCTTCTTTCCTCTGTTTCCAAGACTCAATTCACGAATACTTTGCTGAAGTTTGGAGAATTAACAACGAAAACGGACTTTTCTCACGTTCCTTTAACGATTTAATTATGCCTATCCTGTTGCAAATGCTCGAAAATAACGTATATAAATGTAGACATTATATGGAAATATTCTTTTGACGAATGATTATACGTATATATATGTATGCATGTATATGTATGTATATTTATATTCAGGAAAGAATGGAAGAAGGAGCACATGCAAGCGGAAAGCATGAGAAATCGAAGATAAATGTAGTACCATTTCAAGTAAGAAAGAAGAACCATTGCAGCTCCTCATCCTCACTACCAACCTCACCAGTGGCCATGAGGAAGTCGGTAAGCACCAAATACAGCTGCTTGTGCTCACCAACCACGCATGCCGGTTCCTTCAGGTGCCGACGCCACAGAAACGAGGGTATTTCCCGCAGTAGCATCTCTGTTGGTTCCAAGCTCTCCGAGTTAACCACCAAAATATGAAGAAACTTAACAACTCAAATAGGTTTGATGTGATCATATTACTCTGGACTTGCATATTGTTATAGCTTGTATATCATCCAGTTTATCAATCATGCTCAAATTCTACGAATCCCCAAGTTTATTTAAGATTCTTGTTGCAGCATTATCTTTCTACATTTAATAATTAGATGGAAATTTAGTGGCCGAGAAGTTTCTCTAGCATACCATCGAAGTTGAAGCATGATGATTTGCGGGGAACAAATGGAGCTAGGCATCCGTTTAACAGTCAGATACATAGAATTCCAGAACCAGCAGCGCTGACTCATCCTCGCTGTGATTCTGCCCAGTGATCTCATTGATATTGCCGATTGTCTTCTTAACGCTGGTCGGAATCGAAACCCTTTTAACTCCACTGCTCATTTGTCCTTCACCATCTTCTTCATCTTCAATTTCCCGAGTGTCAATTACATATATATGTTATAACTAGAAATAATGCACGTGTGAAACATATGTTGAAGTAATTAGAATTTGAAATAAAATTTATTAACTCAACGAAAGATAATGATAATAGTATTGTAAATTTTGACAATTTAGCATATGTAACTAATTTGGAAAAAACATATTTTTTAATTTAAAAAAAAAGATTTGGACTACTAAAATTTTTCTCATATCTTTTTATCATATTGTTTTATTTTGTTATTTGTCATATTCTCTCAATAATGCATATATTTTATTACAATATTCAATTANGATTAAATCAATCCGATCAATTGAACCGTTATTTTATGATAGATCGATTCAACCAATGTTCCAATTATGAACACATTCTTAATTTCCACGAGTTTCATTTTTCAAACTGATTAAAATAAATCTATTTCATTATGTATTATTTTTTAACATAAGAAGGCTTCTTTCTTTTCCCTAATTTTTTTTTAAAAAAGAAGTAACAAAAATAATAATATTTTTCAGTTAAAAGTAGATAACAAATAAAATTAGTAATATAAGATTCTTACAAAAATTGATAATACAATAATGAATAAAATAACTTTATTTGATAACACTTTCAAAAAAATATCATCATCTATATATAAAGCCCCATTAAGATGCGATGAACGGCGGTATGCTCTCAAAATTCGTGCCTGCTGATCAAAATTCGTGCAACGACAATGGAGATGGCTGGATTTGCTTGAAAACTCATCAACCAACGGTTTCTATCTAACTCCCAGTTTTCAACTTTACTACTGTTTCCAGGTATTGATAATTATTTTTTGTTGTTGTTGTTCTTTAGTGTGTATTTTCTTTGGAATATATGCTACCAATAGGTATACGTAGCTATTATCGGAATTTATTCAATGCGATCTAGTTATTCTGGTAACTGTGTGATCTATGAATCTATCATTCTGCACCCTACATGTTCGATGAAATGCTTTATTGCTTAAGCTATGTTGTTATGGCACCAACAGTCCAACACGGCTGCTCAAATAAAGATGTGTGTCAGAGTATGTAAAGCATTTTCAGAAACTAATTTATTCTACCTTGAACCTATGCTGGTAAATAGTTCAAGTTTGTATATATTATTCCAAAATTATACAAAATTTACATATATATTTTTTTTAAAAAAAATTGGGCCACCGAGCATGTGGTTCCGCCCCTGTTGCACGTGGACCAAAGACCAAATGGCAAATACATTGCAGCATATCAAAAAATGACGTTGCCCCGCAACATTCATGGTCATTATATCAAACTAAACCTCAAAAACTATAGGGATATATTCAGCTAGGACTCGGTTGTATCAGTACTATTTTCAAAGTCATAATTTTATAGGCAATGCAACCAAGTTTGAGAACTCGATATCCGAAATTTATTAAGCATGTTATTATGTATATATCTCTGTGTGTACGTTTATGCATCACTTGGACTTGCCTATCTCTTATTGATATTCAAATGCTTGGTTGATCATGGCAAGCAAGGGATATACGAGACCACAGGGTGAGAAATGCGTGGAATTGACCGGATATTACTGCAAATTTGTAGACAACTGCATACAATACCCCGTGATAGGCCCAGTGATACCTTGAAGATGAAGGTTGCTGAAATACGAAAGAACAAAAAAACCAGAAATCCAAAGAAAAATAAACTTTTTGTGGAAGTTCCAGAGTCAAGATCTTTTCTTGACACAGCAACCATGCCAATGATACTCACGGTTGTGGGAACTGCTCTATTCGCGAAGCTCCTTATGATGGTATTGCTTAAATTGTAAATTGTTGATCATTAAGAAAATTTTAAACATTCCATGAAAATTGGTCAATTCGACCCAAAATTTAAGATATTCATTCTATTTGCCGTTGAGGGAGTTGATCTTATTACTTGGAACATAATTCCATTAGCTAATAAATGTTAGCGCTTGATTTTGTTGAAGAACCCTCAGGATTTTCAGGATTAACAGATTGTTTGAATTTATTTGGAATTCTCTGGGTTTGTTTAAGTAAACCCATCATATTTTTTAGGTTTCAATTTTGTAATTTCCCATTGAGATGTTGGAATATATGCAAGCAATATAGCTTCATTTTTCTGTCTGCAGTATGACGAGTCCACGTCCCAGGAAAGACTCGAGCGAAAGATAAAGAATGCCCCTCCTGGTCAGGGAACAGTTAGAATGCTTACTCGTGAGGAGTGGGAAGTAATTAAAGATCTTCCGCCAAGGACTCCATTTGAATCCAAGCTTGCTCGTTCAAATGCACAAATAAGGACCGGCGAACCTGTGCACTTGGTAAATAAAAATATTCTCCGACTTTCTTGATATGATACGGGTCAAAAAATTATTATGTATTATTTTTATGTGTTATTCCTATTGCAAATCAAATTTGTGGTTTAAATGCTAATTTATTAGCCACTAGCGTTAGGTGGGAGAGTTGGCAGGAATGTACTAGTGTAAATGCAGCCGATCTAGGAAATTCATGCTTTGGATAAACTTCAAAAAAATTTCTTCCCCGAGCCATTGTCTGAAAGCCCTCACCATACAGGTCATGGCACCAAAATGTTACATGCGGTGGATATGTCAACCTGCAATTTTATATATGCAACCTATTTATCAACAAACCAGTATCAATGCTTCTTCCTTCATGCATCCACAATAACAGGCACACACTACACTTTTATCTAGTTGTGTATGACATATGATATATACCATTATTCCTTTGAAATCATGCCGATGCTGCAACTCTAAAACCACTTTGCATCATTCGGCATTTGCTCTAACTCACTGCCTTGAGTGGCAGCCTTATATTTTTCTCAAGTCTGC
Source organism: Primulina huaijiensis (assembly GCF_012295235.1). Lineage (NCBI taxonomy): Eukaryota > Viridiplantae > Streptophyta > Magnoliopsida > Lamiales > Gesneriaceae > Primulina > Primulina huaijiensis. The sequence goes on along the minus strand of NC_133323.1, from coordinate 2,910,221 downwards.
TTGTTAATATAATCATCCAAAAAACTTTGATTGCTTTCTTGTAATCTTGCAGGAAGATCTGAAGGATTGGACCGTGGACGTGTTGACAGATGGCCTCACACGAGCTGAGGAAACTGTCAGACGTGGATCCAACTAGTTGTAGCTAATAGATGTCACTTTTCATTTAAGCACTACATTGTTGCAACATTTTACAGTCTGTTTCTTGTCTCGCCGGTCGCTGTCTTCAAAAGCTGAAAACCGTGCTCGGTTCTTACATATTTGCGTATCGGTCGCCACACAAAGTAATGGCTATTGGGTCTTATATTAAGCGACACTAAATGAAAATGGAAAGGTAGCGTCTTGTAATTTGGACTGGACTGCTATTCTTGCAAAAAGTCGAACATTCGGGCATATTACGCAGACAATTTCCTCCGAGTACTTTGTTGCAAATAATGACTTTTAAATCTCCGATGTATATTTTCTTTATTTTAAGAATTATTGATTTCCAAGGAATGTTTTAATTACGTTCATGAACTCGAACTCCTCATCGAACCTATTATTTATTACGTGTTATTACCATAGAAAGAAATTTAGAAAACTGTTGAATTATTTTTAAATTGAAATTATGCTTCTCCTTTTTATAATTAATCTGGAGATGGACGTTTGTTTTTCTTCAAAATAATCACAGTTCTTTCTCCAAAATAATTACAATTTTTTTAAACATAAAATCATTATACAGTATTTAATTAGTATATGTAAAAAAGTAAACAAACATTAACTCGATATTTTATATTGCATTTTTTTCTATTTATATTTTATGAAACAAAAGAAAAAGTTCCGAAATGTCAAAAAAAAAATTTTTTGAAGACAACTTGTACGCCAATTTATTAATATCAAGCTGCCTCAATGCGATAACATAAATCTATCTTAATAAAGAAGTAAGTGATTTTTGTTCGAACCCAACACCCCATATAATTAAAAAAAATTAATTTTATATTATATTGAAGAAGCGATGTTTTTTAATGGTTGAATAATCAATTTTAATTGGTCATTCTTCTATGTGACCCGATCGATGGATGATCCCCTCAAAGACTTTTAAAATTTTTATATATTATATATATATATATAATTTCTCTAAAAATTCTTCTATATCGTACATATTTGATTAGAACAATTTGCTTTCCTTTATCTAATCTCCGACCACAAATGTCTAACAACAAACAAAAACTTGCTCTCCTGCCTTTTAGTCTTTTCCATCTAAATACTCAACACTATCCAGTAGTTTGTATATATATACACGTAACATATATATATATATAGATAATGTTTTAAATAATAAATTTCAATCAAATCTTGATTAATTTGAAGGAAAAAGAAAAAAGGGGACCTGCAGAGATTCGTGTTATCATGTATAGGTAGGGGGCACGGCTAGCTAGCATGACTTGTAAGTGTTAGATATATAATTTTGTAGACTTGCGACCCATCACGGACTTTTGTATACATTTGTTTTGTAATAATGCATAAATCATTTTTTTTAATAGATGAGAGATCACCATATATGGTTGCTGATAAGGACCCAACAAGCACGATTTCTTTTGGTGCACAAAAAGTTGTTTTAACTCTCGGCGTAGTGATATAAACATCTTCAGACGTGGAGTATTGAACCCTTTTATCGTAACTAAGACCAAACGAGCAAGAGATTGCTACACAACCATTTCAATATGCTAAAGACAATATCATTAATAATTTTAGAATATTTATTTTATTTGTATATATGTGTTTCATTAGCTGTATTTAATTCAGAAAAATATTGATATTGATTATAGAGTAGTTAGGATTTCATGTGCACCATTTTATTTTTTTTGTTTCGAAAGGACATTTTGTGCTTAGCCTGTATCTGTTGGTGGTTCATATTTTGTTCAGTTTTCATCCAAGTTTTAGTCACTTGTTTTTTCACAAGCTGAGATCATGTAGACCAAGAAACACTTGATATACGTACGCACTGTGAATACAGATGTCAAATCAAATTATTATATTGTTTATTATTAATTTCAATATGTCAAATCAAATTTTGTGGGTACGTGACACACGTGAATTTCTAGGAGAAAAATTACAAAATATGTAATATATAGATGATGTGTTTTGACTTTTTATTCAAAAAAATGGAACCAAGAAACAGAGTACTACCACAGGGGTAGAGGTTGAGGAAGTGAGCACACTTTACGGGTCCGTATCTACTTGTAAGCTTCCCACCCCACCATCAAATTGAATCAAAATTAACCAACAAAGATCCACACAATACAAAACATACACTTTCTGACAAAACTTTAACTTTTTTTCACGAAAACATAAAATATATTTTGGGTTTTTGCCAATCTAGTTTAATTTGATCTTGCATGTTGGAATTATACATACATATATATATATAATCATGTCGATATATAATTCGAATGCATATAATTTGACATGGGAAAAGCATGCATCTATTGATTTGTATTTCAATACATGGTTGTAATATATGTATGAAAGAATCTAATGTGAATTGTAATAGATGTGTAATTTGTATCGGACATATGCTTTCTGTCCCATGGACTTTGGGGTTTTTCTCCGAGGATCAAAATCAAACACCATTAGACAAATCAGATGTAGATCATTGGAATGACAACAAATGTACAAATTATATAATAATATCTAAAAGCTACCCTCTCATTTCTTGATTTGATTGGATCCTCCTCCTAAAACATTATATAGATATTGCATATGTAATTGGATAAAAAAAAAAGATGTTTTGAATAGAAGAAAAACATATAAAAGTGACGGTTAATTAGATGTTATTCTCATGTATCCATATTTATATCTCAAAACATATGTAATATTAATGTTGATAATATTAATGAGACAAAATACAAATAATCAGAACAACCATTAAGATAGTAAGTAATCTAACTTAAGCTCAACCAAAACAAAATATGTACCATCATTGAATTTATGTGTTAGCATTGATTAGTTAATTTTTTTCAATTTGGAAAACTACATAAACGTAATGATTGTCTGGACTCATACAATTAGAATCGTTGATGTTCATGCAAATTAAAATAAAAACAAGTAGTTTTGCAAAATCAGACAAATTAGTCAAACAAACACACAACGTTTACTTTTTACACACTCTCTAACGGTACTCTTTCGTGTGTATATATATGTTGTGTATGTATAGATTGACATATAAAACACACGTGCAAAACAACAAAACAATATTATTGAATGGCATTATATATATATATTAAAGCTTTGGGTTCCAGTGCTTCCACTGTCATCTTCCTGGTTGGCCTCTTCCCTTCTTCCTCGGATACCCTCTCCTCTCTCACACGCACTTGTAATAATATCACTGTGAATTTTATTAGAGAGAGAGGGGGAGAATCGATCACGGCTTCTTATTTCTTCTTACCAGCTATAAATACTCGTCGTAATCTTTCATTTCTCTTGCAAGTGAATAGATAATAAGTAACAATACCTTATTCAAGAAACGTAGATGGTGCGAGTGCATGATGCGGAGGACAAGGTGGAGAAGAGGGTCAAATTCTGCATAAATGATAACAGGGACGTGCTGATCGAGATACTCAAAAGGCTGGACGACCGTTCCCTCGGCGTGGCGGCGTGCGTGTGCCGCTTGTGGTGTGGGTTGACTCGCAACGATTCCCTCTGGATGCATCTCTGTTTCAGGCACCTGTCGCCGCCTCCGGAGGGCGTGAGGATGGTGGTTGCGGCGTTGGGAGGATACCGTAGGCTGTACATGGTGTGCGTGAAGCCGGTGCTGAGGGTGCGTGGCGGCGGGGAGTTGGACGCCGAGTGGAGTAGGCATGAGGTGGAGCTCTCTTTGTCGTTGTTCTGTGTGGACTACTATGAAAGGTTTTTGCTCGGCGGCGGAAGAATAGGTGGTGACTCGACCGCGGCAGCGACGGCGAGCCCCTCTTCTCTCTTGTTTCTGTGCAAGTGCAATCCCATCAACGTTTGATGCGCTGATGAAATCGAAGTATAATAATTACTGAATTTTATTTTTTATTAATATTCTTCAACTATTATCACGTTTAATGTTTATTTTTCTATTACATTCCATTCATTAATAAAACCAAATAAATATGTTCTTTATTAATTACCCTTTCTTATTTTCTCTTAATTAGTAGTCATTAATTACTAATATGAAAGTAAGCCCAGCAGTATAAATTTAATCATTCTGTTAAACATATCATTTATATTAACATGCGCGCTTGTAATGAATCTTTACATCATTTATATTAACATGCGCGCTTGTAATGAATCTTTACTTCAACTCCCAAAGAATTCAAAAACAGTAATTATGTATTTTAACAATCAAATTTGACATATTGTTAAAAATAGTAATAAATTTTATTATATAAATAAATTTAACACAAAATAAATTTTTTAAGTTAAAAAAACCATAAGACGAGATAACACAACTTGGGTTGGATTTTGGTTTGAATTTTGAAATTTGAGGTAGCTTAGACAAACAGTTAAAAGGAGGCTCTTACGACCAGTGGAGAACTTCTTTTAGCCGGGTACGGTTATGGGGCTTATGGCAGACTCGATTGGTTTTTATGAATATGTCGGGAAATAATGAAACTGTCTTCACTGCGGTTGGCTCATGTTGATGGTTCTTTTTCCATATTACTCCCGTGGGTCTGCAAATGGTCATTCTGGGGTTTCAAATAAACTTAACCAACAGCCATTAATGGATATCATAACCCTCGTGGACATGAATCCGAATATGTGTCCAATATATCGTTGAACGTGATATTCTTCAGGAATTTTAGGTACTACCCTAATCCTCCTCCTTTTTCATCAATCCAATCATTTGGCAAAGAAAACGAGAGCATCAAATGATTAACTCTATTGCCCAGAATGGAATCAGAAGCACCCCAGATGAAGTAAGGCATTGGTATGAGATGGTTTGATGATTATTCTGAAGGGAATGGTGACTCCCATTAAACTGGATTAGGGGTAGTTAGAAAAGATTGATAGTTCGTTAACAAGTTTCCAGATTCGCATTTATAAGCGCTTGATGTTGTAAGAATTTAGTTCGACCATGGCATGTACAAGAGTAAGTACGTGCAAGCAATGCATCTTCAAGTAAGATGACAATTATCACAGTAAAGGGTTTCTATTGACGTCTTTGTACAGCAAATAGCGGGACCTGGTCTTGCCAAGGGCACCATACCTGGTTATTAATTAATAATGAAATTGAAGTGAGATGCATCATAAAAGATCCCTGTATTGATCATATTTGTTTCACCACTTACCACTGAGGCACAAATGGGGCCATCCATATTGCATCACCCGCTTCAACTGGATACCTGTCACGCATTTGGAATTATGAAAATTTATTGCCACAACAACTATATTCCAAAACAAGCAAATACATACGTATATTATACACACACACACACACACACACACATATATACACATGACTTTTTCATTTATTTGTTCTTACCAGCTGTTCCCTAAGCGGTATATGCCTTGCCCTTCCAAAATCAGCAGACCATGCTGATTATAGTGAACTTCCTGCCAATATGCAAAACACCAACCCAATTAAAACATAAAAAAAATTAATTTAATGTTATTTATTTACAAAAAAAAATCAACATTATACCTTAACATTGAGGAATTCACCCGGCTGAAAATCCATGATCTGCACTCACCAAAAAATATCAATAAAACACAACCAAGATGCAAAATGAGGGGAAAGATAATAGAAAAAATATACATTGAATTTAAAACTAGAAGTAGAAAAACTAACATAATTAAAATGAGGCATGCATGGAAGAAACCAAAATCTATTAACCTAAGAGGTGAAATTACTTGCAGGAAATGCAGGGATATGAAAAGTTATTACTTGGTCAGTCATCATTGGCTGACTTTAAAGTTGAATGTAATTTGCAATATCATATAAGCATTGTATAAGATATGACTTACATGAATGTTGAAATCATAAGCCAAAGAGGTTGGAAGAAGTTTTCTCAACTCAAAAACCTGAAGAATATCAGTGGGATCAGAACTATAATATATGTGGCATCAAGACAGATCATATGTCCTCAAATATAAATCTACCTCGCCTGGGGTTTCAAGAAGGGACTGCTTATCGGTTGAACCAACAATCAGATCGGCCATATGGTTTTCCAAATGGGCATGCCTGAGATAAAAGGAACAATATACGGGACTTACAGTTGCAAGAAGAGTAATTTTAATAAATTCTTGCACCAACATTATTTTTCCCCGCAAAGTTGGAGATTGAAGAAAAAACCAATATGGTACGTGGGAGAATCGACTAAAACAAACCTTCTTTCGAATACAATAAGAGTGGCAAAATTATCAGATTTCAAGGAATGTTCTAAGTTTGGAGGAAGATATGCGTACGAATCCACCTACAAGTTTTACAGTTAATATCAGCTTATGTTTCTTAGGAAACCATAAAAATATTGTTTATCAACGAATTTGTAAAGGATTTCATATGTTTTAAATGCACGTGATTACTGCTTATATTTATTATATATTGTGTGAACCGTATAATCCTAATGGTTGTTGAACATCTCAGGAAGGAAATAGATGAGTTATATTTTACATTACCTCTAGCTCATGATTTATGCCAGACATTATACTGAGAGTTACCACACCTTGAAGGACAAACAAGAACCTGATTTTTCAACACAATACTGTTCATCAAAGGTGAAGTGAAATACCAAAAACTAACATAAGCTAAGCTTTGCTGACCTCTCAACATCACTTGGAGGTAGTCCTGATTTCGAATTTTCTGCAAATATTCCCAAACATCAAATAAAGAAAATATTTTGCTGAATCTATCACAATCTATAGAGTAAAGAATTTTACTAATCACACCTTGCATCTTTGCCAGATACATTACAAAATGTGAACCCATGGGGGGAGTAATAAGATAAGCACCCAGAGTGTTAATCCTGTGAAACCAACCGAAACTCAAAGATCAAGCCTGTTAAATGAATGAGAAAACTAAATAAATCACCAAGTTAATTGTACCAATCAGGCAAAGGGCTAAACACATGACTTTCAGGAGTAATCAGAGCATGGTCCTTTCCGTACACACTGCGGGTGAATCCTGGTAACTCTGAAAAAACCCACACACTCGAAAATCAAAGTTCGTATCAAAATTAATTCGCGTATATGGATTTGAACATTATTTCTCAAGCAACAAAACAAGGGACTCACCTCGAAGATGAGCTGGTGAAAGAGTGGGGTTGGTGGCTTTCCAATAGAGTGGCGGAGAGTCCAAGATTGATGGAGCAGAGCAAATCCCTTGTTGCGAAAATGAGATTCGCAAATCACCTGAAATCGATTTCACGTTAGCATATACAAATCAAAAGGCGAATTTAACACCAAAAAAATAAAAATAAAAGAGGAAAAACATTCAGGCGAAATTATGTATACAGAGAAAGAATAATGCAAGTAAGAGAGAATGAATTGAAAAAGATTCCATCCTATCCAAGAACTTCACTTCTGCTAAATTTTTCATCTTCCGTCCTTTTAAATGAGAGATGAATCAGCTGCCAATTACTATGACACCGCATGTTCTTTGTATTGCATTCAGCTGTAATTGTATAAAACGTAATAAATAGTGATGGATATTAGTCTGACTACGAGTATGTGTCCGCCAATTACGTGCGCGCTGGTAATTAGAGATGTCCAAACAGCTTAGGAGGAATGGAGGATGCCCTCATAATATAAATAGTTTATTTTTCGTTTGACGTCTCACATATTTATATTTATATTTGTAAAACAAGTCGACTCGATTTATATTTGGAGTGAAAGTAATATTTTAACATAAAATTATTATTTTTTCATGAATCGAGTTGCATAGAAGATTTATTTCACAAAATTGATAATTAAGATCTGATATAAGTTTTGTATAATATAAATATTTTTTTTTAATCTTTGTGTAAGATTAATAAAAGTTTTGATAAATCAAAATTTTGTATACCCCTATATTTTTATTTATTTTGTAGAAAAAATATAACCAAAATTTTATGTACCTTGCTAAAACTAGGGGATAAACTGTTTGTTTGTTGATGGACAAAAGTTTTGTATTTAGATTTTTTAAGATAAGCCAAAATGTTACTATACAAGGAAAATAAATGTAAGAATGAATTTGAACTGATGAATTTATATTTGTGGGAGTAGAGGATTTCAAATCAAAAAATTTGAAATGATCAAGTTGTAAAGTAAATTTAAAATTAAAGCATAAAAATGTTCTTAACTAGCATATGAGATTTCAAATTTTTCATTTTAATTTTGAACAAAATAGATACGATGCATTTGATGTGGGAATTTACAATCAAATTCACTCAAAATTTTCAATCCAAACACAATGTAAGGTACATTTGTCTAATATTGACTAATTTATATAAGGTGGAGAATACTCGTTGGAACTTAAATTATTGGAATAAAGATTGACAAGGATATTGGCACATAATAGAATGAAAAATAGCTATCGTGACACCGATATATTAATAAACAAATTATTTTATCGATCTTTTATTTATAAATTTACTTTCTGTGAAAATAATATTTGATTTTCATTTTATAAAGTGAACAAATACTAACTTTCATTGGGGATTTGTATTGGATATTGACCAATTTTTTTAAAAAATAAAATCGGAATCAAATAAAAGAACCCAAAATAATTGCGAAAAATAAAAGATTTTGGGAGTAGTTATATTTATGGACTTGGATGATCATATATACATGTGGATGTTGAGTTAGATCAAAATTTTAATCTTAACAAGTTGTTCCTTTGATTCGGCTTTCAATTATTTCCGGTTTAAGTTTTAAAACTGATTTATAAAAAAATCAACGAAAATTGCACTATACATGATTTAAAAATTCAAGTGTGTATTATCTTTTTAAAAAACAAAAGATATTATATTTTCTATTATTTGAGTAAAAATATATTCTATCAGAGATCGATGGCTTGGCCAATGGTCTCTCCGATATTTTCCNTACGAAATAATATAATTTCTAAATTTAATGGTCCTTCGACCTTCAGAAGTTAGTTAAATTTTTTTTAATCTTATATTCATTTATTATTATCAAGATTCATTGGGGTTTAATTCCTTTTTTACGCTTACCCTTATCTAAAGCGGAAAGATCCAACGCATCCATCTTCTTTTTGGATGACAATATATTTATACAAAATCATCATCTGTAGAAAACAGTATCGTAGTAGCTGTCACTGTCCCTGCAACAACAGCCACTCACCAACTGTAAGGACCCCTGAACTTTTCTCGTTTTTATCGTATTCTGCTGCTGTCCGAACAAGTCACCCAGTTCGGAGACTCCCATTTTTTATCCACCTCGGAGGCGACAGGATTTTGCCTCAATATATTGGATTCTTCTCTCCCATCCTTCAAAACCTTTTATATATATCAACAACTCTTATTTACATGTAATCCAAAGCCTGGAATTTAGAAAGCAGCTGGCTTGTGGGTACCTTGTGGTCTAAATTCCAATCGCTTTATCGGAATGTTTATTTCTTGGTTTTGTTCAGGTATGTGTAGCGAGATCAAGTTTTACTTGTTAAGTAAAAAAGGGTTCTCCGCTGTTTTCCCAGAAATATACATGGATAGATTGGATCTAGGTTGGCAGAGCGAGTTGAAATGATGGCAATTGCACACTTATCTGGGTTTTTGGAATAAGCATACGGGTTTATTTGGGTTTTGTCTTTGACGCCTAAAAATTGAATCTTTTGTTGATTTACACGAGGCTCGGAAGGATACAAATTGTCAGTGTCAATGGTATCCCCTGGTTTTTTTCTGATCTGTATGCTCCATTCCTTGGTGGCCTTAACATGTGGAGGCCTGATGATGTTCTATAGCGATGAAGTGTTTGTGTTTAGCCATGGAAAGGAGCATGCTAGCAAGCTTTTGGGTTCAACTCCCCATGATCAGCTGTTAATTCAGACATCCGATTCGTTCTCTGGTTTGCTATTGTTTGCTATTGGGATTCTGTTGTTTATGGTGGCCTTTGTGAATGACAGGGAGTTTCATAGTTTTTTCCCCAAAGGCTGTGTAATTCTCCACGTCGCAATGGCGACTTGGAGAATATACTTTGAGAGGAAGGTTGAAGTTCTCGGGCTGGATTGGTTGAGACTGGTTGTTGGTGACATTGTTTTGGGACTTTCTTGGGTTCTCTTTCTTGTGTATTCGTGGAGAGAGAAGTATGACTAGTGTTAAATTATTTGCAATTTTAAGAGTTCTGACTTTTATGGGCTGCGGTATGGCAATTAAGGGCATGAATTAGGATTGCCTTAATGGAGCTTAAGAATAAAAACTAGGGTACAGTTCAAGTGGATTGTATATTTTTGTTATACAAAAGATAAGGAATTCAATGCGGGCTTCAGAAATGTTTGAATGGACATCTGGTTCATATGAGAAATTATCAGGAACTGGCTCGTGTTCGGCAACACATGTTGGTTGGTCTAACTAGATCAGTGGAAGTTTTGTTATTTCTCTGCTGATCTCAGTTTCTTGTTACCTTTATAAAGATTTGCCTTCACTATAAATATTCCTCAAATGATCGATGATATATGTGTTTTACTTTTAATGTCTTGGTCATATGTGAAGAATGAATTAAGACCATATCGGTTTGAAGTACATTACATACATTTGACTTGAAATGATTCTTGAATGTTGCAAGTAGTAGTCCTTTTTTCATGCTTCGATATCTTGATTGTAGCGTGCGTTCTTGCAACATCTGGTTACTTCAAGCTCTGCTGAATAAAATTTCACTTGGATCGACGAGAACGCGGACATTGCGTTTTCAAGCCTCTTGAGTTGTCGGCAGAAAAACAAAATGGTCATCATGTTATATGAGATGTTGAGTGCTTTCTTATGTTAGTGCATCATATGTGTTCTTGGAGGTTTGCTCCCTTGTTTCATGTATTCAACATCAGTATTAAGGTAATGCTCTGACTTCTGAGTACTGTTACAGAGGCTAACTGCTGCCAATTTGATTGTTTGATTGTTGGCAACATGTAATAAAAATAACACAAATTAACCGCAAGAGTACGACAATCCTGAAGAAAATGGTTGGTTGTCGTCACAATACTAAGTACCATATTAAACTATTTGGACCATATATATTTTACAAAAACGGAGAAATTAATTCGACTAAAGATCTCAAGAAAAAATCCATTAGGAAAATATTATCATCAAGATTTTGGTTTATCTGTTACGATCTCTTATAATTCTTTTATTACTCTCAATTGAATTTTGATCTATTTCCAATGTAACGAGTTTCTCTCTCAAATTCTATCAATTCTAATTTGATTCTAATTTTGTAATAATTAAATATTTTTGAATTGTTTAACAAAATTATATTGCATAAATTATCTACAATAGCCTTCGATTATAGCTATCCTTCATTTGTTTGGTTTTATAAATTATCTCTCCTCGATATCAGTCTAAATCCATGATGTTAAATATTTTGTCATACCATAATTTCATGTCTCGATCTCAACTATAATTCATAAAAATTTCAACAAAAAAATCAAATAATCACAGTACCAGAAAGTAATTAATCCACATTGTGGGTCTTCATTAATCTTGACCGCCGTTAGTCGGAGCATTAATCAATAATATTTTTCTGTCTCTTCTTCGCTACGTGCTTGCACCGTCTGCTACGAGGGCATGGTCTGTTGACGTGTACACTTGTCGATCACTTATTGGCGGTCAAAGTTTCTAATTCTGTTCGGTTGACTGGTGGGAGTTCATGGGTGCTGATATTATAAATCAAAGACTAGCTAGTAGACTCAGAAGTCTTTCTGCCTACTTTGGTCGTGCAGCCGAAATTCGCACAGTGATTCTACACCCACCATTTACTTCGATTCTTGAATTCAAACTTACTCTCAGCTTTGAGATAAATTTTTGTTTTGTAAGTAATTGATTAAAAATATATCAAGAAATAAATTCACGACTAACTAACGTAACCTATCGATAGCTAAGATCACAAAAAGATTACACAAGACAATTATATATATTCATTGGAAAATACCACCACCTATATATGTTAGTAAAATGCAATGTTAATGGGGCGTTTATAGACATTCAGAGAGCAGTAGTAGCTAGGTTTTGGCATGATGATTCGCGAAGACGGAGGAAAATTCATGGATGCTAGAACCTCCTTTAACATACGGCTTGCATGCCGAGTTTAAGAAAGAGATGGAGAAGCTATAGTGCTCTTAGAAACAATCACTTTGGTTAAAAAAATGAGCTTACACCTGAGTCATCTTCGAAACTGATTCCGAGTTTGGAGATATAGTTCGATGATTTAAACGGTTGGTAGGTACGGTCAGGAGACGAGCATATGTCAGATAGATCATCTTTGTTTTACCTTCTTGCCCATTTACTTGGTATGAGCCACCCTCATTCTTACAGGCTCAGCTCGGCTGTTTCACAATGTTTCTATGTTTCCTTGAGTAATGAAAGCTACTTTTCCATTTCAAAAGAAATAAAAAAAAAAATTTAAGAACTATAGCTGATCATTTTTCCCTTGAGTTTTATTTATTTATTTTTACAAATTAAAATTCTTATTTTTAAAAAATTTCATAAAGCCCTCTCATATGACTAACTTTTTAGTAATAACACATTAAAAATTGAAATCGGTCAATAACTCCGAAAAAAAAAGTGTGGGGTGAGTTCAAATTTTGGAATATGAATCCATACAAGTTTCGTTATTAAAGTCCTCAATTTTCGAATATCCTAAACCTAGGATTATATCTTTTTATTAAGCGAAAATATCATGAATAAAAATAAAATAAAATACAAATGATTGGATCAAATTGACAATAATATATTTTCTAGTATATATGAATACATGAAGATGGCATGATAATTTTGGATGTATAGAATAGAGTTATTCTTGTCATACTAAGCAAATAAAAGGCAGATCGAGAAAATAAAGAAAGAAAACATTTGCACGATAAGCCTTGTTTGTAACGAAGATGAATCTTTCCACCGTGCTCTTCAATCTCGGGCTTCACATCGAGCATGCCATACACCTCCTCGCGCAGTCGGCCCGCCGGGAGCTCAATAGTAAAATAAAGAAATCACACTTGAGCAGGAAATTTCTGAGGAACGTCACCGGCCGCCACACCAAAATTAAACACAATTCCTTTTTACGAATTTTCAACCAAATTAATTATGATTTCCTCAACCGCGTACTTTACCAAACATTATATATATATCCCCCTAACTCACAAATGTTTTCACCAATTGTTATAATTATTATAACATGTTTTTTATATCATAGCAATGGGAAAGACAAAGCTTAGTTCATGTTCTCACATTCATGGTTCTGCTCCGAAAATTGAAAGGAAAGTGATAGAGAAGAACAGGAGAAGTCGACTCAAGATCCTTTACTCTGAGCTCTTTTCTCTTCTTCCCAGCAATCAAGCTTCCAGGGTACCTAGCTCACTTACAATTTTTTCTTTGTTTAGTTTTCTTTATGATTTTCATGTATAATACATACAGACGTACGTAATATGATATGTGGATTCCCTCTACTCGGTGCATGCATGTTGTTTAAATGACTGTGATATGATTGAATGAATGCAGGAATCGTTGGCACTACCGGATCAGATAGATGAAGCCGTGAAATATATAGAAGCCGTGAAGTCGAAGCTTCAGATTATGAGGCAAAAGAAGGAATCCCTGTCGCGAGCAAACTTTAGAACACCCGAATCAATCCTCACTACTGACCAATATCAACCAACTTCAACACCTCTTGTTGAAGTTCAAGACATGGGACCGAATATGGACGTGATCTTAGCGAATGGGCTGGCGGATTACTCTATGTTTCTTGCCATTATCCATAATTTGCTTCGTAAAGATGGAGCGGAGGTCGCAAATGCTAACTTTTCTGTGCGTGGGAGCTCAAGTATCCATGTTCTCCATGACAAAGTGAGTCAAAGTTGATCGTGCCATTTTACACTTTTTTTCATTCAAAACTACTTCATGTTTCAAGGTGACCTGACTCACTATAAATGCAGGTGGAGAAGTCGAAATCAAGTTATGGAGGAGAAACATCTACAGGAAGGCTGAAGGGATTGATCTGCGGGAGTAGCAGCAGTGAAGTAGCGGAATCACAACTAAACGTGTGGGATTATGGCATAGAATCCAATATTTGGGATTTGGTTATCCAAGAAGTACCATTCTCGCAAGCAGGATTTTATTAGGGTTATTTGTGAACACTTCTAAATAATCTTTTTGAAGAAAAAGCTCTCTATACATACACGATGCATGTACTTTTTGAGAGATCATTCTCTTTTTCAAGCATGTAATCACAAAAACATAAGTTTGTTGGAGTAATATATAATCTATATATTCTTTGATATATTATCAAGTTTAAGTTTATAAGCAAACGTGAATATATAGCAATTGAATTCTCACAACGCAGAGGCCAGATAAATGTCTTGGAAGATCATGATCGAGGTAATTACATATAATTGAAAGTTTTAACTCGTTAATACTTGTCTATTAATTCTTGAAATATATATATGTCGAGACTGGTTCGGTTGAAGTTATATATGCAGAACGAATGCAACATTAATGGCTCATTTTGGTACTACTTAATCTACAATGAAATGATATTCATGCATTTAATTGTGAAACACTGAGGTATATATTATTATTTATGTATGATTTAGATTCATTTTCTGTGTTTGTACAAATAATTTAGATAAGTATTTAATTAAGATGTAAATGTATTTTCAATTTAGATTTTACAATAAATCCAATACCTGACAAAATCATGATAAATGTTTGATATATGCACCATAAAATAATAGAATCCTGTTGAAAAATGATAAAAACATCGAAATTTGTAAAATTAGTGATTATTTCATGTTGTGAGATTTAGTTGTTTCGAGGATAACGAATTGTTTCCTACGATGAAACAAAACAGATGGTGAAGTTTTGGAAACATGAACAGATGTAAATTATATATGAGCAGTTAAATAGTTGGTGGGGTACTGTCTAATATATGAGAAGAAACTACAAGTGGAGATCGCCGTTAGCAGCGTACGTAGAAAACTAACTAGTTTCATTTGTTTACCTTTTGATTATTCAATCAAAAGTTCGAACTTTATATTATCTTCAGTATTATATATATATTTTCGATGAGAAGTAGATTTGTTACACGACACTTGGCTGCCATCATCCTGTAATATTATATTTTATATATACTTTAGGAAGAAGCATCAAGAAAATGAGAATGGGCTTGAGTCACCGGAGTGCTTCTTCTTATGAATTAAAAATATAGAACATGATTTTCAGCTCATCTACATTCATGCACAAAAGATTGCACCGGAAATGCGAGAAATATTTTACAGTAACTATAGAAGTACATTGCGATACATAGATTCGGAGTAATCCACAAATATCTCACAATTTACAAGGGTATCGTAATTCTTTGCAAAACAAATCAACTAAGTGAGAATCCTGATATATATTCTTATAAAGATCGGAGAAAATTGCGAGTTTAATTTGAGTGTCACCAAATATATGTATATATGTCGGTCCATCTTCAAGAAGTGCGTATATCCCAAAAAGCTTGTACGTAATTGGATAGACCAAATCCCGAGTCTCGATGATTTTGTTCTTCATTCAAATTGGTTACCTCCAAGGCTTTCTTTGTGATTCCTAACAAGCGCAAAGTACCCAAGAACCGCACATACAGCAGCCACGATATTCCCTTCCTTGATCAACACTTTAAGAACAAAACCACCGATCTCAGCCGTCAATTTCTTACCCTCCACCACCAAGATCCTCCTGGGCTTCCCACAGAAAGCCAATAGCACGAGTACAGATATCCAAGTCACCAGCGTCGCTGGGACAGCCACGACCAGCGCCGCCACCATTGAAAGAACCCCGAAAGCCATCCCCAACAGAAGCGACGCATAAAGAGCTGACAAAACAGTTGAAGAAGATGATGATGAAGAAGAATCAGCAGCCGATGATTCAGATTCGTACCAATTAAGAACTGACGTCAAGAGGTTCCAAGAAAGGTAAAGTAACACGGAGTAAACAGACACAAACAGGCAAACCCATGTCCTTCTTTCACCGACGAGCCTCAATAGGATTGGCGAATCGGGATTATCCTGAACACTTGATGCTGTGGAGGGTTTTTCTTTCATGGTGTTTTCTGCCATAGATCTAAGTTGATAATTTTCCCCCTTGCTTTGCTTTGCTTTCCTTTCCTTTCCTCTTATGGGTAGCCTTCAATTTTACGACTGTAGAATGATACTGGGACAGAGCTGTCCACTCTTTCCTTTATTACCTCGTTTATTCTGCTTCTTTTTTTAAAGAAAAAAAGTTGTCATGGGATAGTTTGGTCATTTTATTTCTAACCCTCGAAAGATCGATTCCCATCCGTGCTATCGTCGATGATTACAATTCTGATATATTTTTAACTCTTTCGTTAGCTTAAATCTGTTTAATAATTCACGATATAGTTCTCATATCACATAGTATTTTGGTCAGTTTTGATATTTTATTCATCGATTATGTTTATTTTCATGTTCATTAATGAAGTGATATTCGTCAAACATTTCTCAATTGTTTATATAAAAAATTCAAGTAAAACTTTTCTTGAATGACATTTTTTAAACGTATTTTTACAAAAATTTTGTACAAACACATGATTTAATTTTTTTTTACTTATAGAACAGTTTTTAAAGAGTATTAATTTTCCATAAAACAAAGTTTAAAAACCATATTATAGCAGCTGAAAAAGGTAAATCATATAAATATTTCTTTTTAAAAAAAATTGATGGTAAAATAAAAAAATTAACATATAATAATATTCGACGATATAATAATAACGTTATTTCAGAAAGTGGGACCCAGTTTCTTAAAAAGCGGAAGCTCGTATCAACCGTTGGATTGGAAACGTAGGTGATACGGAGTGCGGGACCCACTTTCACAATTGACCATGAAATTTCTCTCTCTAGAGTCCGCCTCTATATATAAATTACATTCTCACACGATACGCACAGTATTGCTCGCTGTATTGCATAGTCTCGACTTTCTTAAGGTAAAGGGGTTTTTGCTGACGGAATCGGGGGAATTTAATGGAGGTTGATTCCGATATTTTGGCTTCCGACGACTCGATTCCGAAGGAGTCCAAACACGGTGAGGTAAGAAGGGAGAGGATTTTTCTTTTTCTTTTTTCCCCCTCGGATTTGCTGTTGTTCGATTTTTAGGTTGTTTCTATTCTATAATTTTATAATTTGATCGAAATTTCGCTCTTTGATGTTTTGATTTCGAGTGATTGCCTGTGATAAATTTAAGCGCAAGGATTTATGATCGGGGAGATTTATGCGAAGTTCAGTGGAGACTGAAACCTGAAATTAGCATCCCAGGCCAGGGCGGAGTCGGAAGTTTGAAGGCAATTAAGTAAAAAAAATAGGAATTTATATGTTATCTTTTTTAAGACGGTTTTGTTTAATTTTGGTGCCCTTCTGTGTTGACTTGGATATACTGATACACAATTTCATAATAAACACCGTTTTTAGAATGATTGATCGCTTTTGTGGTGCTTGCCCTTCTGTGTTGACTTGGAATTACTGATACACAATTTGATAATAAACACCGTTTTTTAGAATGATTGATCGCTTTTGTGGTGCTTGATTAATGCTTGTCTCGGATGTTGAACCTAATTACGATGCAGGATGACTTGAAACTAGATTCCTCCAAGGCAAATGTCTCTGTATCTTCTGACCACTGATACGAGCGTCCATTAATTTTATCATTGGGAGCTACGTTTAATATTGATAGTGAATGTGCACTCATCATTCTCTTATTATTATGTCTATATCTGCTTCCTTGCTTGTGTGGATTTCTTTCACGTTGTTAGATTTGTTGTTTTCCTTCTTGTACACTTGATTTGGTTTCTATGCAATCGAACTTCTTGTTGATTTATTCAAAAGCTTCTCTTTTGTGCGGTTTAATTTTCACTATTTCAATCTTTCCAGGTGTTTATAGAGAAGAATGTCATTAATTCTACTAGCATAGATGCATCAGTATCTCTATCTCCCAATTCAGAGAATTTTAATGAGTCAGATAAGATAAATCAGGAGGATGAGAATGAGGGTGATCTGGATGATGAAGATAATGCATTTATCGATGATTGTGATGTTTTGGAATATGGTAGTGATGAAAATTATTTTTATGAGGACAACGATGATGATGATTACTCAAGTATGCAGGCACAATTCGACAATGTGGATATACCTCCTGGAGTGGAGGCATCAGTTACTTGGTTGAAGGACACGAGTTCCAATGCTCCTACGCGATGTGGATCCACCAGCTCTTCTGCCTGTGTGACAGCATCTGTCCCAGTTCCTTTTAATGGCAAATGTGAGGCCACTGTTTCAGGCAATTCATCACTATGTACAGAATCTAGCTCTAATGGGAAAGAGAAAGAAGTCAAGGGGGTTGATCTTTTGAGAAAATATGAAGCTTTCAAGCAATTTGATGTTGTTGATGATTATTCAGACCATCACTATGGCAATGCGCGCATCCAAGGGCAAGAGGTAACTTTTTTTGCAGTTTGTATTTGTGCATGCAACACTCTTTAAACTTTCTCATAATATATTTTAATTATTCTGGGTTTTCTGTCTTTCTTATCTCATTAGCCGTCCAGGGCATGGACTAAGAAAATCCAAGAGGAGTGGAAAATTTTGGAGAAGGATTTACCTGGTAAGCCTACTGATACATGCGATTCCTAGTATCAGAATGTTTTGAGATTGGGTACCATTAGTCCTAGTAGGATATGCATTCAGTTTCAAATCCTAAAGTACTCATACATGTAAGTGTGTGAAAGTGTGAACTCGAATCATTCAAAGTTGAACCTTTGCATTTTATGCTTTAATTCATGGATTTTCTAGGATCTTATGATCCTGAATTCTATTTTCATCTTCAATCCAATCCTCGAATTCTTGAAACAATCGTACCTGGAATGTTGATGACAACTTTGATTTCATTTGCATGGAAAATAATACTTTACTTGAGAGTGTTGGGGCGGGGTATTTAAGTAGTCTGTTTCCTAATAATGCATGACATTTCTTTGAAACTGTTCACTGTTCTATCGAAATACTCTGATTTATCCCTCCAAACCAATACTACAGTTAAAATCAGAAAATGTTTCTTCTTGTTTTTGTTATCTGTGTCTAGGCTTAATCACTTCCCTTTTAAGAGACCCTTTGGAGGATTTGGAGAGGGATTCTAAAGTTTATAGCTCTGCATTTGTGAGATTAAGGGTTGATTTCTTTTTATCTATAACTTGCATCATATAGAGTAGTTGATCTCTTTTATTCAAGAAGCTATCCCCATCACCATAATCAGATTATTTGAGTAGGCATGTATTCCTGATTTGTTTCTATGAACGAGTTAATGAAAGACCAAAAAATGTTAAAATTGATAAACACAAACTGCATATAAACTGCTACTGTTGGTAAGGGATATTTTTTATGAAGAAAGTGAGTAGTTATATGCTTGAAGTATTTCTACTTATGCTTATGTCAATTTTTTCTCAACTGTATCATTGTCTAAATTATTGCATCTCTGATGGTTAAATTGATGTCATTCTTGTTTCCCTTCCTTTTTGCAGATTCAGTATTTGTTAGAGTTTATGAATCAAGGATGGATCTTTTGAGGGCTGTTATTACAGGACCGCAAGGCACTCCCTACCATGATGGTCTTTTTGTGTTTGATGTTCTGTTCCCTCCCGCATATCCCGATGTACCACCAGTACGTCTTTCAGTATCTTTATTTTGGGAACAAATATATATTTGTTTATTTATCTGTGCATCCGCTTTTTGTTGCTTTGTAGATGGTTTACTATTATTCTGGTGGCTTGCGGCTAAACCCTAACTTGTATGATTGTGGAAAAGTGTGCCTCAGTCTATTGAACACTTGGACTGGTAGAGACAGCGAAAAGTGGCTGCCGAAATCATCAACCATGTTGCAGGTACTGGTGTCAATTCAGGCTCTTATTTTGAATGCAAAGCCTTTCTTTAACGAGCTTGGATACGACACTCAGTATGTTGGCCAAGAAGGAGAGAGAAAATCCAATTCATATAACGAGGATGTATTCATTCTATCGTTGAAGACAATGATTTACACTCTTAGAAGGCCACCAAAGGTACAAATTATGATCTTTAACTCTGTTCTTTTTTCTTTTTCTTTTTTGGACATATGATTGTCATCATACTTGCTATCTGATAAATATTTTCGCACTTGTAGCATTTCGAGGATCTTGTGTCTGGTCATTTTCGTTCCCATGCCCATGCTATCCTATCTGCGTGTAGAGCATATATGGATGGTGCTTTAGTTGGTTCCTTGGTCAATGGAAGAATTCCAGATGGAATTGCAACTCATAATATGGGATCGCCAGGTTTTAAGGAAGCGGTTGGAAGAATGTTAAACGGTCTCGTTTCAAACTTCACAAGGTATGGCTCACAGGACTGTGAGCAGTTTCGCCTCGAACAGTAAGTTTTTACCATGGGATAGTTGAATCATACATCTTGAGTCATCACGATATTTTCCAGCATTTTGGTACATAGAAACGACTGTCTTTAGTTGTGGATAAATTAGTTTTTCATTGATAGGCATAATATTATGAAAGTTCCTACTTTATGGCTGAAATGCAACATTCATGTTATTATTCAATATTATCGGTTCCGGTTTCTAATTTAAACAGTCTCGGTTCCATTTACTAAGGATTCCAGTTCCGGTCACAGTTTAATCCGATTTGAGTTTGCATATCGATTTTTGAGACACAAGTTAAAGTTTACACCCGATGATGATTTCCATCTATCAGAAAGTAGAACGGAGGAATTGAAGTTGAAACCAAAATGTAAGAAATTCCGATTATAAAAACTTGAAATACACAGGAAACCAATTTTTTTTAAAGTTTCGACTATGTAAATATTAGTAAAACACAAAACATTCACAAAATTATATTTAATTAGTTAGCATCATCTTTTTTTCCTTAATTATTAAAATTTAAAAGAACAAGTTTTAACTCAAATATTAATGATGAAACTATAACTAAAACTGTGTTCATGCTCAATCGATTTGGTTCCAGTTCTTTTTTCTATTGGAAACAAAGTCATGTTCAAAACAATCAACCAATTGACATAGAAGTTGGGGAAACTATAGTTAATTGCTATTAACATATTATTTGATCATCATATAAATACGTAAGCGAGTAAAATAATGATCAATTATAAGGAATTTTTTGTTTTTGTTTTTGGTTTTTTTTTTGAAACTGAAATAGAATGATAAATAAACCTGCAAAAATCCTCTGACAAAGAAATTAAGAAGATTAAACGGAACCGTAAATAAAGCGAGGGACAAACAATATTATATAAATCCGTTGGTGAAATAAGAAATATTAAAATATTAACCTAAGCAACCACTAATCCCATCTTTCTTCATTCAAAATATAGATAATATGGGCATATAAAAGTACTCTGGAAAAAAAAAATCCAACCCGAAATGCATGCAAAAAGTAAATGACAACTCGATTTACAGGCAACTTGAATATTACACAACGAACCAAAACATGCATACAAACAAATCTTTCATATCTACACACATCAATTTAGTGGTGGATCGGACAGTAAAAATTCCCAATTATAATGCCCTTATCCAACTTATATAAATAAGTTATAATTCCCTGAAACAAGGATGTGGACAAAGTGAGATAGTGTTTGCAAATGTTATTCTTTATTGATTAGATAGATTATAGATTAGACAGATACCCTGTTAAGCCTGCACATACGGAACGAGTGAGTGCAGAGTGAACTTTATGTGTTGACTAGAAAATGAACATATCTAAAGAAATTACTAAACCGACACCTACTAAAAATTAGATACAAGTAATATATGCAAGAACTCTCTGCCGACCTTCCCAAAATATGCATCAAGAAGTCCATAGACTACATTATAAGTTTTAAAAATGATGGCACATCACACCATAATAATATATGAGCACCATCAACGGAAAGAGAAAAGCTCAAGGATCACACGTGCGCCCGAGTAACAGATCTGAGTATTAAATTGCAAGATTTGAGCTATCCCAGTCCTCGAGTTTTTGCAAGAAGAAAAAAAAACCAGAGCGATTTTTACACTATATTAACTCGGATAGAATGGACGCAAATTCTTATCATACAAAACTTCGGCAACTGCAGGTAAATAATGAAGCTATAAACGTGAAAAGAATTGGCCAACTAAGATATCAAGTGACCACGGATAGAAAAAAGAAAGAAAGAAAACCTATCAGAATCTTCTTTCCCCTTGGCTGTTTAAAAGATTTTTGGAAGCAAATCCTGATACGATCGACTACTATAAACTCTTCACAAGAATACAACAATAGAACCTCGAACTCCAAACTTTTATGCCACAAAACATTAAACCTGCAAACACAATAAATAACGACTATGCATCAAAAGGACTGTTAACAAGTGCATCATCCATAAAGACAAAGTGAAGAACAAAAAAGAATATATAAATATATCTTGAAGTTTGTCGCACCAAATTATAAATATCAGCCACTAAAGCAGAATCTCGTCACTCCAAATAATTGGAACCTAAAGTTATCTCCAAACCATGAAAATCGGCAAATATAGTAGAATCTCATCACTCCACATACTTGCACTCAACACCAGACCAGACTGATACAGATCTGGGTACCAGAGAGACTACTCTATTGTTTGCGGTCCTGCTGATAGTCATGTGCATCCCAGTTTGACTTTTACTTCAACAAGTGTCATATAATCTGTAATTTGACTTCTTCCTTATTCTTCCAGTAGACGAAGTTTAATTTCAGGCTAGAACATGGGGATACACTTTATAAGCAAGAAGAATATATTAATGCTTAATCACCAAGGTCAAATTACAAAACTTTGAATTTCTAATTTTTACACTTATTAATAATTAATAAAAATAAATCAAATTCCCACTGTTTATACACATGATTGCTTTAACTTATTTAGGCATTGCTTCGAAAAAGGAATGTAAAATGGTGCAGCAGTGCAGCAAACTGAAAAAATGTGAACGAAACTCAGTAAGCATTCCTTTGGATTCAGAAAATATAACTAATGTTCATAAGATTAGCAAACTGAAAGACAACCAGCAGCATCTACTAACAAGCGATTGTTGGTACAGTTCAAAGAACAGCCACAACAATGTCAGTTTAGAACTAAAATCTAAAATCAAAATCAGGTAACAGAGGCAGGTACTCATTGACTAACATCAATGTGTCAGGAAACTCTAGATAGCATTTCTGTGTGTCCTGACAAGAGAATTATGACAAGACCATCTCATAAAAGCCATCTGCCTTGATGTCAATTGGTGCACACAAACTGCGTACTCTCATAAATTCTGAAGCCATGATCACACGATCTCTCTTTTCGAACATATATTTTTCAAGTAACTTAATCACTAACATTCTTCCCTTTATTCACATGTCAATGGACATTCATAGATCCATTGAAATGTTAGAACTATAATATTACAATCAAAATTTGCGCATATTAACCAAAAAAGCAAAAAGAATCACAGATCAGCCTTAAAATGGCTGAATTTGTTAAGAGGTAAAAATCAAGTGCGAAAATGGAGAAATCTAAATTTCGAAAACATCACGTACTGTAAACTCAAATATTTCCAAAATATGGTTAAATAGTAAATAATAAAGTACCTTAAATCACAGATCAGCCTTAGGTTTTTTTCCTGCCACAATCTGAGATATGTGAAGGCCCCTACTAAATGCTTGATTGAAAAGAATCTTAGTCTGCATATTTTGGAATCCAGGCAACCATGATAAAAGGGCCACAGGAGCCATCACAATAACTCCGAACATTATGTCATACAAGCGAGCTAACGAAACAACAACCTGCCAGAGCATTGTTTTCTCCAAAAAGGGTCTTAGGACCTGTGCGATCGATATAAATCCCCACCCGGTGGGGACAAAAGCCAGTAAACTTGTGAAGAGATCAATAAATTTGAACTGAGTAAACTCCAGCAATGCAATTATCACAACTATCACAAGAATAATAACAAGGAACTGCACCAAACGATAGTAGACGTGTTCCTTTGCAGCATATTTGTCACGAGCATATGCTACTACCATATAAAGTACAAGAGCCACAACCACGTAGATCCATGAAAGCAAGTAAACAGCAATGCTCTTGCTTCCAGCAGCAATGCCCAACTGATACACAATCCCAAACTGAAAGAAGAAGAAACGGAGGTCCAAAATAATTTCCAGTACCTTTCCCCAAAGACCAGTTGTCCTTAAATGATCTTGCTCTTCATCCCACCACTTTTCCCAGCTCTGTTCAGACTTCGTGAACACGCCACCCCTGTACCATATCCAGTTCATAAACTCATCGAAATCGTAAACAGTTTTTAACCAATCAAAACCCGAAGGGTTAAAAATGAAAGGACCCAGAATCCAGGACAAGACTAAAAACCAACTGGAAATTGTCAATGCTATGTACACGAAAGTGCCTGTAGCTACGGGGCTGTAGGAAGCATACACGGTAAGTATCAAACCAAGTTCGACAGCCTTCACAAAATGACTTCGGGCATACAATCTATAATTCTCAGCAAAACTCTTATGCTGCACCACAAAACCTCGCCCCGTTGCACGGTATTTTGCACCACCATGCAGAACAGTCCTTCCAAAGTAATGACCACGGGTTCCCATGGAGAATGTATAGAATATTGAAGAAAGCTGGAGCTGCATCGTAATAAAGTCCCAGAGAGCATTCAGAAAGCCAAATTCAAGTGAACTTTGCACAACCATTGGCAAGGCAGTAAAGAGTCCGAGTTGGATTATGAATTGCTGGTTCAATATTGTACCAAGTGCTTTATTATCATCTGCATTATTTGCTAATGCAGAACCTTCTACTCCACTCAACGCAAGATAAAGCCGGCCCCACAAAAAGGCATACACGGTAAGAAGAATCATCATGGTATTGAAAAAAAAGCCAACAGTAGTATAAAAGAACGAGAGCATTCTAAAGAAGTCCAGCCTATGACCCAATCTGTACACATCTCGGCTCAGAATTTGCTCACCGTTTCCACTGGCAACCTTAGCTTCAAACATAGAAATTTGATTTAGCCCAACATCCCTTCCCTTTCCTACTTGGATATATTCATGGTGAGTAACATTTCCGCCTCGCAATGTGCAATTGAATCCAGCAAAAATATCCTCACTGATATTAATTACTCTGGAAGCTTTGCTTATCCCTCCTCGAGTCAAAAACCAAAACCTGTCAAACACATCAGGATGCCCATAATGCATCCGAACTTTCAAGGGATTAGCTAAAACACGCTGCCCCAAGGTGACAAAACTCATTTCCTGAGCAGACATGAACCAAGCAAGTGACGATACAGAACCTGTAAAAATATGTTCTCGAACTCCCAAGATGGTAGGTTTCCGGATGCCATAGTAGCGAGTAAATTCCTCCAAAAGGTTCCGGATCTTTAAAGCCTCTTCGAAATAGTTGTCCTGGTTCATGTCAATGGTCTGAACTGCATCTCCCCTACTGAAGATAATGGCATGATTCTGATTCTCCGGTTTACCCTCTCCAAGCTTCACTGGACCAGGTAACTTGACACGATATATCTCAACTTCTCTCTGCAACTTCTGGTCAAATTTCACCAGGACAGAGTAATAATCTTTCTCATCCCTTCCTGACAACACCTCATCAACATAAGCAACACGAAGTGCTTCGTTATTTTTCATCAGATATAGTATCTCCTCAGCATGGGGATCTTTTTTCGCCTTTTGAGAACCATAAATCTGACAAGCTACCACATAAGTGTATTTCATCAAAGCAGTCCCACGCTCATGGCCTTTGAACAACAAGCTGACTGAACTATTAGCTCGGCTCAAACTTCTCGAGGAGGGTGATCTTTCTGAGCTTAAACCGTCCACATTGTTACTATACCTCATAGAACCAAGTTGTTGAGATCCTTCTCTCATGTCCATCTCAGAAGCAGAATCTAGAAAAGCCAGCATTTCAAGGGCTCTATAATAGTACATCATTCCCCTCACAGTGCGAGTCAGTGTCTGGCCTCTATATGATGCCCAAAGTCGAAGATCTCTCAATCTATTGGTCCACAATTCTTTTTCACTTACCATCCCTTCTCGCCGCATCCTCTCCAAGAAATTTCTCCAATCATCGGCATAGATGGTCTTCAAGTAGAAAAGCGTGGAAATCCCATCTTCATTCTCAGTTCGAAGGTGTTCCTTGCTGTATAATACCTCCTCACTGTAATATGGAGTCAATACACTAAAGGCCATCATTTTCTCAACTTGTGGAGCATGGGGCATGTTCATGAACAAGGAATTGCTGAAGAAGGCAATCCGGCGTCTTGCCTCAAGATTTTCAGGCACCTTTTGCATTGAATCCCGAGATGTCAGAATTGTGTGCAACCGCCGAACTCTACGATAGAATTTATCATTGCTTGCACTCGGTAACTCAACAGCATTTTGAAAAAGCAATCTATCAGACATTGTTCCTTGAGGAGCCAGACCATCTTCCTTTAGCTGGTCATTGCTTCTCTTCTCTTTCAGGAAATCTCTAATTGCAGTCTCATAAAGTGCCTGAAGAGAATTCACCACCTTATCGGCATCTTTATTAGGCTTGAGTACAAGATCTAAAAGATGGACAACCTTCTCATGGATTCTGTGGAGTGCTGTCATGTTGTAGTTTTTCGTGAATTTCTCCAGCCGACTCCACTCATCAATTTCTTGAAAAAAGATTCTGATTATTGAACGCTCCTCAGAATCATATTTAACAATGGCCAGCAAAAAGTGCCTCAAACTGTCGTAAGATTCGATAACTGCACATCGCCGATACTCGGTCTTGCCTATCTTGTACCAAAGCCACCGATCAGGAGCATCTACCAACTCTTTAGCCTGGCTGAGAGCAAGCAACAGCTCATTACACAGAAGTAAGCATGGCCACTGAATCACTCGAATTTCCCAGTTACATTTAGGATCCTTATCGTCATTTTGAGGCAGTTCTAATAGCTCCACCTCATGGTCAGAGACAATGTCTTCCTCCCTGAATACATTAATGATTTCATTCCATATCAAGGCAAATTTGTAAGCCTCCACCTGGTTGGATTCTAGCTTTTTGAAGGGCCGTCCTAGCCCATATCTCAGTTTCAACCGGTGGATGGCATCTTTGATTTTGCTGCTAAATGTTCCTCTCGCATTCAAAAGCTGTTCTTCAGGCATCAGATTAAACTGAATAGCACTAGCGAAGAACTGAAACCTCAACCTCAATTGCTGCATGTTACGAATCTCACCCAAATGATCAAACAACCCAACCGCTGCGCCAACAAATGAAGAGTAAATTGAATACCAAATCTGTATATCCATGAGGTAGATCAAAATAACTGGGAGCCACAACAGCCCCACAGCAAATCGGTTACTGTGACCAAAGAACTCATGCCACTCATAATCAATATTTTTGAGATCTAACAATGTCTTTGTGGGAGCAATCAAAGGCTTAATCTGCATGAAGTAACTGAAAGCAAATTTTGTTGCAAGCACCACAATCCAGAAAAGGGTGTACTTTACATTGTCCACAAGACCTTCCCTAAGGCCTCGACCCACGAAAGTCTTGCTCTGGAACCACCAGGACAACAAATAAAATATCTTCCAATTTGTATTCTCCAAAAAATTTCTAATCCACGGAAGAACAAACAAGGCCAAGGCTAACAGCTCTGGGGCAATAAAAACCACAGCAACCTGAAGAAAATTTACAATTCTGCTTTTTGCAGCAGATGTCCAACCCCTATCAGCATTTCTCTTACTCAATATCCTTCCGTAGAACACACCAAACACCACAATCCAGGCAGCTGCAACCAAACTTTTCAAAACCATCCTAATTCCCAAAGATTTAGTCTCCCTCGTCACGAGACTATATTGCATTCCAGCATCCAGCATCGACTGCAAGAACCTCAGTGCACTCCACGTGAAAAACACAGTCAAGCATCTGACCTGAATGCGTGTATCCTTCAGTGCCTGCCACGGAAACGTGGTTTCCTGCCATGCCACAATAATTGCTGCTTGAAGAAACAGAATCAACATGATCCATAACTTATCAAAACTCCTAAACAGATTCCAAAACGACCTCTGCTCAACAAACCCAGTCTTCCCCACTTTCTTCCCCTTATGGCCCCTCACAAAGAAATTACTCCCCAGGTCAATGGGCCACTTAAGCTTCTCAAAACACCGCTTACTCCAGAAATACTCATTTATATCATCATAATTCCTCCAAGCAGAGTGCGGAGCTGTACCATTCCTACTATTATCCACCTCAGCTTTGATTGTATCATAAATTGGCTTCACGATTTTATTCAAATAGGCGTTCTCTCCAGAAACAGACGGTAAAAAAGGCCTCCCAGTGTTCTCATCAATGTAATCCTCCAAGATTTTGTTCAATTCCATAGCGATGTTATGAAATATATAACAAATGCATTCCGGGACAAAACGTATATTGGCAGACTCTCCCCAGATAAGCAAATACAGAGAAACATATAAAAGTTCACGGCGGTGATCCCCGGAGGCGTTCCGAGAGGAATCAGAGAGCCAGATGTTGGACTTGAGGTTGAGGTATGAGCACCAGCTAGTGTAATTTTTCAAGAGCCTGCGGCGGAAGCGGCGGAGGACAGCAGGGTCAAGAGTATCAATGTTGTCCGGAGGCGGAGAGAGGCGCATCTGAGCATTGGATAGATGGAGTACGAGATGCTCCCTCTGGTTGTTGACATTTGAAGCTTGGAAACCAAAGAAGAGCGCGAGCCAGTCAAGAAGGTCGTAGTGGGGCTCCCATGTTGAGAAAGGCGGCCTTCTCAGGTCACCGACAGCCCGAAGGGCGGCCGCAGCGGCCCGGACTTCCGGGAAACGGAGCGAAGGGTGGTCGTCGAGGAGATTGTGAATGGGGATGATGTTGTATACATCGTCGTTCTTGGCAGAGGGTGGCTGAGGCCGTTGATTCATCGTCGCATTCGGATAGATCTGAGAATTCTGAGGGGTTTTTTTCGAAGTTTCTGGGTTTACATTGAAATTTATTGTAGTTTTCAAATAACAATGGCGGACCGATGGTAATTAGTAACGTCCTGTGATTGTTGTACATGAAATTGCATTTTAGCCTCAGCTCACTCGGTCTTTGGTCAACAAATAAATTTAGTAATAAATGGAATATTAGTCGGTTTTCTTACAAAGTTCCTCCACTTTTTTGTAAATATTTTTAATAATCGTGTATAGATTCTAGCATGTAATGCCAATTTGCGCCTTTTTATACAAGTAAAGTTCCCGATTTATGGCTTGTAGTTAGTTATATGTATAAATTCTTTCAAAGTCACCAAAATTGATAAAACGAATGAAATATGCTAATGAACCCTGATCTCCACGTCAATACATATTATATATACACTCACACGCTTGCAGTCCCAACGGTTCAACTTTTCCTAGTTCGAAGTTGAATCTAGATTGTGAAAGCAAACACAAAAATTCTTGTAAGACGGTCTCACGGATCAATTTCGTGAGTCGAATATCTTATTTGGGTCATCCATGAAAAAGTATTACTTTTTATGTTAAGAGTATTACTTTTTATTGTGAATATCGGTAAGATTGTTCTGTCTCACAGATAAAAATTCGTAAGACTATCTAACAAGAGACTTACTCTTAAGCAATTTGTGTATGGAGAAGAACGAACGCGTGGATTGTTAAAAGGAAAATTCGGATCTTACGCGTTTGGATGGATGCATGATTCCCATTAATTTAATTCCACGATTAAACCCACGTCAATGAATATTAATTAAATGAAATTTAATTCCACTTGGCTTATTGGCAAACTCTAAATTTTATAAACTTGTTGGTTAAGTTAACCGTTGAAGAATTCGAAGCTCATGTTTAGTGTTCACACTTGAGAATTATTCTCGGTAGCACTGAAGGTAGCGAGATTTCGGATTCTGTCATTTAAAAAAAAAAAAAAATCAAAAAACTGCTACGAATTCTATCGAACAAAAAAATAAAAAAGAAATCAAATGATATTTCGGGCGAGCAGTTTAATTTATTTTAAGATAGCATTATTGGTTTTGATATAATATGATATTGACTGGTGGATTGTTGTAACATTGAGGAATCATTTTCGAGCGAGGAAATTAATGGTGCACCAATTTTCTTGAGTTTTTAGTCATTGCTTCGATCGTCATTTTCGAGCGAGGAAATTAATGGTGCACCAATTTTCTTGACTTTTTAGTCATTGCTTATGCGATCGACAAAGGGACAGCAGAGTCAACTGGTAAACGATTTCGTACGATTTTAAGCAATAATCATACACACGCAATAATTTGCATAGCCTAGATTTCCTAGCCTTTATTTTTGGCTCTAGAAGATCAAGAACTTGTCTCGTTGATGAGCTCTAATCTTATATCTCATGGATGAAGAATATTCATGGCCCCAGTGAATTAACACACCCCAAAAACAATTGTTCATCTGATTCTCTAAAGAGAGACTGATTAAAATTTTAAAACAAATACCCAATTCAACAATTAATTAAGGGAACCATTACAATTCTCACAAGCAATAATACAGTTCTTCCAATGCCATGAACCTAATAATGTGACATACCAAGTGGTAACAACATTGGGAAAGAGACTACATGACAAAAAAGCATCTCTCTATATCCCTGTATTCACATAACCATGCATGTCTTATCAACCTTTATTTATTATAAGAAAACCGAAACCATCGAAGCAGTACCAGATGTCAGGTGAATTCAAAGATGTTTTATCCAGACCATGTTCTCTGAGAACCACCAGAAGAATGCCCATTCAACCTGTCGAGCACAGAATTGAAATCAATAGGCTGACCATTCTCCTCCATCCACTGAAGGATGCCAACAACGTGATCACCCCTGTAACCCATGCTCACCACCTTCTCAATCAACTCACTGTGGGGATGACTCCGAGGAACTACCATATTAGCACTTGGTACACGCCATAGGTTCAGAGAGGAACTTGTAGGAGGGTAACCACCTTGATGGAAATGAGGTTGTGGGGGCAGATTATGCATCCTTCCTCCTTCACCATCAAACATCATATAGGCAGTTCCAGGGGGAAGTGTTGGACGAGGCCCACTAGGCACATATCCGTCGCCCGATTGCGAAATAAAACTAACCTTGAGATTTTGCATTGAAGGATGCGGTTGAATTGGTCTGCCTGCGGCACCATAACCATAAGGTATCGTCTCTGGACCTACAGAACCAGGTTGGGATGCTACAGCAAAAGAGACTTGCATAGGTATACTACCGGGAATCATTTCTGCAGGTGATTGATTGGATTGGTTAGGCAAATAGGACGAGTAAATAGGAGGTGATGGGGATCTAATAGTTGGTTGCATAACTGGCTGAATGGATGGTTGAACAGGCTGTTTTTGTTGCTGGGGCCATGGTTGCTGATATGGAGGTAATGACTGAATCTGAGAGCTCTGGTTAAGTTGGGATTGCGCCTGCTGTGGCACAACCCTAGAGAAGTCCTGAAGTTGAGATTGTGTCGGCTGCAGTGCCATCCTAGAGAAATCTTGAAGTTGAGATTGTGTAACCAGATACTGATTTTGAGGTGTTTGGGATAGGACTGGTTGATTGGTCAATTGAGAAGGCAAGGAAAATGTCGGTGCTTGGGAAATTGTTTGGGAAGGGATCGATGATGGAACTCCTGTAGTAGGCTCCTGATGCTCGACTGCTTGGGCAGGTTGAGGGACTACCTGATGGGGCACGGGCACAAGAGCCAATTGCTGCCGACCATGCACATCACAAGAGTTCTCATTTTTCTTTGCTTCATAGGGAGGTGGCGAAGCTTTCCCTTCATTCTCTCGAGTGTTACTAGCTACAGAGGATTCCTTCTGTGCAAGCTGAAGCTTAGCTAGCTCTTTCTGAGTATCAGCGAGTTCCTGCTTATCCCTTAGGATTTGTACAGACCTGTGAACCTGAATTTAATACAATTTCATTAAAATACCAATTGAAACAATAAACCATTACAATATGCTCACACAAATTATGCCAATCCACGGTTTAATAAGAGGTGATAACCTTAGATTAACTATACTAGTATTTGTCGCCAAACACAACGAATCAACTGCCATGGTAAGTTGTTATTTTATCCATAAAAAAAGATCTTCACACAGAATTAAAAAGTCTGCACATACCATGCATGTGCCTCACACTAGTACAGATAAAGCAGCCTCAAAAAGCAAAGCAATTTTGTGAAGTTAAAATATGCAAAATGCAAAACAGGATTCACACTATGTGGATGCACTAAACCCAGAGATATTCAGCAGTAAAAACAGCTCTTACGGGTTTTAAATATATTTCCAGAAGACACCATACAGCAGTTGCACCAACATTATCGCAGAGCCTCGAGAAGCATACAGATAATAAAAAATTCAAAATCACAGTGTAAAAATAGACCTCTTGAATGTGCTTTTCCAGAGACTCGAGTTTTGTCTCCGATTCATCATGATCACGAACTAAGTCAGAATGCATTTCCCCGATAGACTTCTCAAGATTGTAGCAATGCAATTCCAACTGTGACAGCCGTGAGCTGATTCCCTCAAGGAAACGCATGAGATCGTCAGAGTACTTCTTCATGGTCATTTCAACAATAAATATAACATCCTGATTAAAAGAGAATACGTCAGGTGGGGTATAAGTGGTAGCAGGAAAAACAGATGTCCTTTTCATTCGGCATTTTTGGAAATCCTGCTTAATTTAGAGGAGAAACCCACAATGATGCTCAAGATTAATTAGACAACAAATTAGGAGTAGCAGTCGAGAACAAGTCAAATATAAAAAAGTTGCTAAAAATATAGCAACTGTTTAAACATCACCATTCAATAGAAAGAAAACGGGTAACCCTTGAGCAGAGAGTTTTCAGTTACTACATGCTTCTCAGAACAAGTTCCTTCCCATCTTTGCTTTTTCTTAATATTCTAATTATTTTCTGATCCAAAGAATTCGGTTCTGAATTTCAGGTAAAAATCATTGCTAATTTAAAAATGAAATTGCTTGACTAAAACTCGTAATTAGGTTCCATGCTTAAAGGATTTCAGCAAAAAATGCGGCTTGGGTACACTTTTATATTTTAAAACTTAATCAATTAAATTCCTGCTTCTGATTCTTGATAAAAGAGCAATGAAGAAAGAATCAAAGAAATGATGAAGATATGCAATTGACATTGAAGAAGCATCTCAAGTTTGTTTCTTTTTCATCACATCAAAACTTCCACAAAATTCATTTTTGTACATTTTCCTCATCTCTCATCCATCGCTTGGTTCTTCTCATACTAAAGTCTTAATAAATGCATGACCATGATATCTTAGCATCTATTAAAGTTAACACATATATCTCTCTGTGTGTGTGTGTGTGTGTGTGTGTGTGTGTGTGTGTGTGTGTGTTCAGGCTTGCTTATACAATAAATCATGTAATGAAAAAGGCAAATGAGGAGAAAAGGAATGATTAAGAAGTCAATATTCCAATAGCATCCCCCAGAAACAATACATCCGTATCAATATCAAAAACTCACAAATTGAACAAAATCAAATCCTGAATCAAAACGAAAACCACAAAAACAAGGAAGGTTCAACAAGCACTTGTATCAATTCTTTCCACACTCGTAGAAAAACAAAAATCACAACAAACAATCCAATAGATTTACCTTCCCGGAATTCGCTCCAATAAAAGAATCGGCTTGAGTTCCATTATTCCCATCCTGATTGCTGCCGTAATCCTCGTATGAGCAAAGGATATCATCAGACCCGAAGCCGAACCCTTTGGAGCCAGAATTTCCTCCTCGACCCAACGACCCAGATGCCATAGCCGCTTATACACGGTAAGAATTAACAATCCCAGAATCCAGATTGATGGATGGATAGCAAGTATGGGAGATAGAGAATGGGTACTTATAGTTTGCTTAGCTTCAGAGCAATTGAAAATGAGAGATGAACAAGGACTTCTTTGAGTAAATAATGGAATATTCTATTAGCATGTGAAAAGCGTGCTTTTTTAAATTGATAATGATAAAGACGAAAACGTGCACCGACTTTGATGTTGACGAGAGCTTTGTTGGATTTGTTAAAGCCAGGAACAAGTTTTTTTCTGAGTTAAATTTTTATGTTTACGAGAGTTCATTTTATATGTTTTTTTTTTTAGTTTTTTATGTATATTTTAAAAATATTTTATTACCTAAAAATTTAGAAACACTTAGAATAACCTTTTGTAGCATAAAAGTTTTAACGAGGATGTCTCACCGATCAATTTTATCATATGTATCTTATATCCGATTCCATCAACGAAAAAAATATTATTTTTATGTTAAAAGCATTAATGTTCACTTTAAATATGGACCAGATTGACTCATTTCATAAATATAAATCCATGAGATCATCTTGAGACTCACTTCTCTTTCTGACATTACTTCATTACCAAATAAATTATAAATTGTAGATGAATAATTTTATGGCATAAAAACACTTGGTGTTTATTTAGTTATCACATTCCAGAATTTGTATCACATAAAATAAATATAAGCATCTCTTCTTTTTTTTTAATTTTTTAACAGAATAAACGTTTTCTCATTTTAAAATATATAATCCAAATCTGAAAGAATAATGTTGAAAAAATGAAGTTTATAAAAAAAAAATTAAAAAATTAAAACACAAAAACTATTCGATCAAATTTAAAATATATATTTTGCATGTACTGTATAATATAAGAATCATCATTACAATATTATATTTTGTTAGTAATCAATTAAGATTTTTCAATTGTAATTTAAAATTTAGAATTTAAATTTTACACTTGTAATTTCAAACTTTGGGAATTAAGAAGAATGGAAAGGACTGGTAAAATAATATTTTTATTTTTTTATTAATGAATATTATTTTTACATAAACAATTTATAAATATAATTTATTTTAAAAAATTTGAGATGCATAATTGGTAACCATTCGGAACCGACCAACGTTAAGCATGTTTGCCAACATATTTATCTTTTATTCACTATACAATAAAATGATTCATGGTGTATGCATGTATCCAATTTTGAGTTTTAACATTCAAATTTAATTGATTAATCTCACCAATTAAACATTTTAAAAAAACAATTCGATTTGCGATGTTTTACATACGATTAAAAAATATTCAATTTGATTTGAAAATTATCGAATCAAAAGCGAGCTAAAAAAACATTCAGATATAATTTTAAGTGGATTTTAGATTTAAATTATTTTATTCGATAAATGATTATTCAAAAAATTTAATGTATCGATTGACATTTTCATTCGATCCATGTGAATCATAGTTCAACTTAATAGGTAATTTCATATAAACACGTGATAAATGCAGGATATGTACATATTATTTCTTGTTCTTTATTTATTCAGGCTTGACTTTTGTGTCCAAACTTGACGCATTTTTCCTTCGTACGTTCACACAATGATGGAAATTAAAAGAGGTCCATAATTGATGTCATTTTTATATTCACGAGTCAATTTTATATGACGAATCCTCGACCCGACTGAACAAGAGACTAGATACCTTGCCGGTCTTTTACTAGGCGGGGACCGTATGCAATTTTAATGTTTGGATATTTTTTGGACAACTTGGATGAAATTTATGTGGTAATTCATTGGTGTTAATGCAGTTATTCAGAAAATTAATCAGGGATGTGAGATCTCATGTTCAAAAGGTTCCATTATTTAAAAGCATCTTAGGACAATTGATTGTATTTCTTACATTTAAGGCTCGTACGACTTAGAATGGAGCACTTCTGTGAATGAACCAGTGTGTGGACAATGCAATGGGAAGGATGTAAATTTACAGTTAGCAGTTAAAGCTAAAACAATTACAAGTGGGCTCAAGTATTCTCTTGCTACCGGGAAGTGGGAGCAAGCAAATGCAGCCGGTACCAGACCAGGAGTTTCTCAGGTCGTTTGTTCAGTATTAGAGAACTTCGACTGTATGCAGACTACCGCCGTTGCAGTCGGCCGTTATTCATTATGGGAAAACAAAGGTTTCTTATTAAAAAAGAAAGATATTCTTGCCTTACAGCAAAGAGTGTGATTACATAAATAGATCTTAATGACCTGTTATATTTTTTGCCTGTGATTAGTAGTGCTGGTTTTCTCTCAGGAATCCCATGAAGAATATGGCTGGCACGACCTTATCAGGAAAGAATTTATTGAATATATGACACAGAAGAAGAGGAGACAACAATGATATCAATGACAATAAATGTTATTAACACGTATACTTCTGTTTTCTTCTGTTTCACTTCATTTTGTTTTACAGTTTTCAAATGTATCAGCATTGTCATGGATAACACATGAAACGATGTAGATATCAAGAGAACTAGGACTTTGACTTTAGAGGTCATTATCCCAATCAATTTACAAAAACCAAAGAGATGGACAGAGAAGGAGCAAAAGTTGCATTTCTCATAAACTACACCAGTTCTCTTTATTTCAGTCAAGGGGGCAACTTTTTCCAGCAGAGTCAATTCCCTGCTCAAAGTTGCACAAAGTTCACTTCTTTTACCCAATTTTATATTTTCTGATGTTATTAGGATCTTCTAAATGTATCAGGGAACACGACTGTCAGTTGATGATGTCATTATTGGAAAGACAACACCATTTTCGCATGATGAAGCTCAAGGAAAATATTCAAAATACACCCGCGAGGATCGTAGTTGTTCTTTACGCCATATTAAAAATGGAATTGTGGACCGGGTTCAAAATTTGCAATTTCCGTTCGCAACTACAAGTTGTGTTTCAGTTAATACGTGTTCACCTAGAAATGACCACAAAGGCTGATGGATTGAGGTTTGTCAAAGTCCGGTTGCGATCTGTTAGGACACCTCCAATTGAAGACAAGTTTAGTAGCAGACACGCACAGAAGGGAACGCTAGGAATGACTTGCTCACAGGAAGAAATGCCATGGACAATTGAAGGCATTACTCCTGATATAATAGTATAAACCCTCGTGCCATTCCATCACGCATGGCAATTGGTCAGCTTATCGAGTGTGTTATGGCCTATGGGGAAGGTGGCTGGTCAAATGGGAAAGGAAGGAGACGCAGCTCCTTTTATGGATGTTGCCGTGAGTGATATAACTCCAAGTTTCCAAGTCTTAGTTCAGATTTTTTTCATTTTTTACGATGATCCATGTTTCCTCAGGTGGATAACATCAGCAAAGCTCTTCATAAATGTGGTTATCAAATGCGTGGCTTTGAAGGAATGTACATCGGGCACCCGGGGCGTATACTGTCATCCTTTATATTCCTGGGGCCAACATATTAATTACCAGCGGCGGAAGCACATGGTGGATGATGAGATCCATTCTCGTGGTAGAGGTCCTATGCAAATCCTCACCAGACAGCCTGCTGACGGAAGATCACGAGATGCTGGTCTAAGGTTGGGAGAGATGGAACGTGACTGCATGATAGCAGATCGTGCAGCAAACTTTTTGAAGGAACGTTTGTTGATCAGAGCTATGCATATAAAGTACTCGTATGACAGAGTGGTGGAATGATAGCCATTTCCAATTTAAAGAATTGTGTAGAGGACGCAAAAACAAAACTGATATATATATAGTTCAGATTAATTTCTTTTTCCAAGAGTCAAGATTTTAGTCTTTTGATGTTACTCGATTCTGAACAAGGCTGCTAACAAGGAGATCAAAAAATGAGAGAACAGAAGAAGATGGGAATAGAAAATCTTCCTCTTAACAAGGCAAGATTAGCACCATACAAATTCAGAGATATTTCATTTGATTTTACGTTCCATATATAAATACCAAAAGGAAATGCATTAATATTACTAGTAACAACAAAAAATTTAAGTTCATTCTCTCTCAATTACTGCTCAAAAATAATCTGCTGAATTTTAGTAAAACCATCAAGTAGTTCATGAAGAGTTGTTCTCGTTTTGTCTACTTCAAACAGTACTTCAAAAACCATCTTCTTCAATCCTTCCAACTGCTCTGAAATCTGGTGGGCGTACATATTTTTCAACAAAGCTTGATCATATTCTTGAACCACCACAACACTATCGTCAACACAGCTTAATCCCATGCCAGCTTCAACGACTGGGTTTTCTTTATTCGAGTTCAAAACTTCGCCATGGTCATTGCCAACCAACTCATCCGTCTCTTCAACCACAGAGAGAGATGAATTCTCTTTGTTCGAGTCCAACCCATCATCAACTGCAGGCATTGCTGTGTTTTCATTAATCGATTCGAGTTTACTACCGGAGTCTTCTGTGCAAAAGAAAAAAAAACTATTATCACGTACTACTGCTGTTTTATCAATACATAAGAATAAGAATAAGAATATTTACCTTCAATAGATGATTGAGTGTTTCCTAGAGTTTCCTTCTTCCTGGCAGCTTTCCTCTTCTTCGGTCCAGACGGCATTGTTAATGTATTGAAGGACAAGTTTTCTTGGGTTTATTTATTAGTATTTGTACAAGGCGAAGGGAGACGAAGGGTTGTATACTTTAATCGCAGGTATCTAGCTAGGATTCCCCGGGGTGTGACTGTTGGAATTCTAACCTCTTATCCAACATGCATTAATTAATTAATAAATGCATGGAGAAATAATTAGGAAGCCCGGCAGACTCCATGCATTGACATCATCCAGAAAACAAGCATGACGTGTTTTAAATAATAATTGAAATTATTACTGAATGACAAACAGATATACACTAGAAATACATATATCAACAGAGAAAATACTTGTATATTTAGTATATTTAATTAATTTAATATAGGTATGTCTCAATGTATGGATAATTCAACAACGTCTCGGTCGATATAATGGCACTTACTACAGAATTTCATAGTCCGGATATCTTTACATTTTCAAAACATCTTCATCGAAATTTTAAGGCTCGAGCTTGAAAATTTTAATATTTTGGCTAATTTGGTTCTGCTGGGCTAAAAAATTCGAACATCGATTAAACTATTTTAATAAAATATTGAAGACTTCCGCTTGCCATACATCATCTCGGTCGATATTCGAGCTCGGGAAGCGCGGTCTGTTAAAACAAGGTTCTTGAAATGTTCGTTGAAGTATAGGTGTTTGCATACACGAAAGCAGTGAGTTTTAATCCAAAATACTTGATTTTCTCAACTTTGCAAGTTGATTCTCTGCTGAAGATAATTTTACTATTTATTATAATTGAAAGGTCTGCTAACAAAGATGAGAAACAAGCGTATAGAGCTTGAATCATGCTCGTGAACATATTTCGTTAAAATCATTATATAAAATTTATTTCACCTTCTGAGTTTGAGGTTAAGTCTAAATTTTCAAGGTCGCGGTACTCTGCCAATTTTATTTGGTTAATCTGTTGTTGAAAACGGAGTCGGTTGATCGGATGAGTCAGTGGCGGAGCAAGAAATATGGTTATGTCCGGTTAGAATTTTAAACTCTTGAATTTTTTAATACTTTAAATTGATCTACCCGGACTAGTATCGTATTATTCCAAAATTATACAAAATTAACGTATAATTTTTTTTAAAAAAATTTGGGCCACCGGGACTTTAATTCATATGGATCCGCCCGTGGGATGAGTTCAACTTTAGCCCACCTAGATAAAATAGGCTCAAAGGTTTCGAGACAAGTGAAAATGATATTTGAGAAATTTTGAATTACAGTTACAGGTTATGGATTTCGAGAAATTCTGAAGCATATGTTCGTGAATGAAACACACTAGTTAGCATTCATTTCCTATTGTGAACCGGACACAAACGTGACTGCACAATGAACTCACGAGCAACTATATATTCTGTAATCGTCATTTCTTTTCGAAAATGATTAATCAATATAAGATAAAAGACTGTTGAAATGTTAATTGGGTTGTCTGCTCAAACTCGTCTCTACCGACAGTGACCACCTTTTTCAGGAACTATATTAGGTATTGTTTCCTTCACCCTTTTGGACAGGCTTTGCAAATTTTGTTTCATTTAATATCATGGTATGGTCATAATCTAACAGAATAACTATATCAATCGAAAATAACCAAACAAAAAAAAATTTCCTATTTAAATAATTGATTCGATATAATTATAAAAAAAAACTTATAATTTAAATCCATCCAAAGTATCATTCGCACATGACGTTGTTTATTTCACAAAAAATCTAATTTTGAAATAGTCGGTATTATCTACAATTAAAATTAAATATGCGAAGTAAGCCTAATTGATGATTTTTATATTTTTTTAGCAGCAAAAATTGGTGGAATTATGTGTCACGAGTTGACTAATTTCACCTCTAAAAAATGACTAAATTATGGCCACACACGTTTCAGATTCTAGATGGTTGCTGATGGTACATTGCAAGCTACGGATATGAGAATGATTTTTAACCAAGTGGGATAATTTAATATGATTTTAAATAAAAGGTTTTATAGAAGAATTATTTGTTTACCTATTGGCGGAAAAAATAGAAGAAATTTGTAAAAATAACAAAATATTTGAACGATAGGTCTAAATTTTATTTAAGTTATAAATTTTTTAAAACGATTTCTGTGAAATTTATAATATTAGAACAATCTGTTCGAGCTTTTTTTATTGGATGTTAGGAAACTTTTAATATGAGCCTAAATATATTTATTAAATATATTTTATGTGCAAAGAAAGTTTATAAATCACATAACCAATTAATTTTTATGGTTAAAAAATTAATTATTATCACATTGTCTCACACGGTAAATGTTTTGAGATAGGTTACCTATCCGGCCAATGAAAAATTATTATTTTTTTGTCAAAATTATTTTTTCACTATAAATATGAGCAAGTCGATTTGTCTCATATATATAAATCCGTGAAGATCATCTGATATCTACTATAAAAAAAATGCCGAGAAAACTGTTTTAAATCGTGATATTAGAAGTCATACTCCTATCAATATTCTTATATTTAATATTATTAATTAAATTTATAGAGTAGACTAAGTTTTGGTTTGTTTGTGAATTTTTTTTATAATTTAAAAAATACTCTTGACTAATATCCAACTTCGTATTTCATATTTTTATTTATATTCTATATTTTTTCTGATCATTTCGATTTAAAAAACCGATAACTTTCATTTTAATTTTTTTTAAATCACAAGTATTATTAACTATAGTTAAATCTAATTGAGTAAATATTTTTTGTGCGTTAATGAAACCTTTTTGTAATTTTAAAAATACCATTTAAATACTAAATTCTATATTTCACGTTTATCTTTTCATTTTCCTTTTCTTCATGTCATTTCAATTTTAAAACTCATAATTTTTTTTCAAAAAAAAAAAAACTTCTTTTTCTATTTTTTTTTCTTCTGAATATATGTATCACGTGTGTCACGACCCTAATAATATAATAAAATTTCCACATGTTATACGAATTGAGTTGCTGAATAATTTTTTTAAATATGATGGAACTCACAGCCATTAGCATTCGACGCATATTATATAAATCTCGTGTTAACACAAAAATTTTCAATTCATGTTATCATGTAAACGACACTGAGCAAATAATCTCGTTCTAAAAAAGTAGAGAATCGAACTGATGTTCATATATCAATTACTCATATATTTCACTAACTATGTTGATTTTTTAAATCAGATAAAGACTTATTGATTTTATAAATAATTTTATTAAAATTAAACATTATTGAGGACAAAAACTAATACTCATTAATAAACAATTGTGGTGGTCGTTTAAGTGGTTTAATTGATTGGCGAATATTTAATACTCAAAATAAAACGAAGGGTCACCTTTGAACTCACGCTCAAAAAATCTCAAGTAGATTAGATAGTTCCAAGATGTAGGGAAAAATAATTATCATTATTATTATTATTTTTGAAAAAAATAATAATATATGGTTTGAATGCTCAAGTTGCAATCAAACGACGTCATTATGAAGAGAGTTGTAATTGACATATAAATTAAATTGTAATCATTAAATTATTTTTCAAAATATTTTCAGTTCTAATTTTATTCCATTTTGTTTGATCAACGGTATTTTCAAATTATATATAAAATTAAAAAATAAGTACTTTATACAAAAAAAAAAACAATTAAGAATTTGATGGGCATATTTGGAAATTCCGCATGCCTTGTCGCTGTCCACATCCCTTGGGGAGGTTAATGAGATCCTACCTATGTGGACACTACCCTCACTATATTTCAACGGGTAATATATTTTCATACGTACAATTTCAAAAAAAAAAGTGGGTCCTATATATACATGGGCAAATCTTGACCATCCATCCTATCATGGAGACAATGTCCACATGGATTGGATGAAATAAACCTTTAGGGCCCAAGGTAAACACGTTCACTTATCCTGTCCATTGACGTGGTTATCCGTAATTGGTCAGTAAGTAAAAGATCGGTTAATTGAACGAGAGGACAGCTTTGCTAGATTTCATGCTCCGCAATCAATGATCAGCATCGCCCGACGTGGAAAACCTTTAACTCCCCCCATCTCCATGACGTGTGTTTTCACGAAACTGCCCCTCATCTGTTTTCTTTCATCAAAATTAATTAAAATTTCTATTTTAAAAAAGTATATATTTAGATTTTGTTTTTATTACATTTTAATCACAAATGGATATGATAATCTAGCAAATCTCAATTAAGAGTGATTATAAAAAAATTGTAATTTTAGAGAAGTGATTAAATTTATAGATCGAGAAAAAGTTATACATGTATGAAAATAGAAGTGAAATAACGATAACTTTTAAGTTGATTTTTTAGTAAATAATTGATTATGATACTATATTTTTTCGAATAAAGTACCCTAATTGGATATAAGGTATGCTAGTGGCACAATTAACGTGTCTAAATAAATTTATATTTATTTATCAAAATATTATAGTTACTTCATGAGCAATAGAATCATCAACCTGAAACCAACTTCTATATTTGAATTAAACTAAACTTAGCAGAAGACATAAAATTTGTATTTAAAGAACACATAAAACCGATTTTTTAAATGAAAAGTGAACAATTAATTTTCTTGAGAGTTGCGAACACGGTCTAAACATATTTAACAAATGTAATTTGAGCAAAGGATCTTACATAGATCAGTCTTAAGATAATTTATCACATTAAGTTCAAGTTGGATAGGGGTGTCGAAATCAGACACGGTCCACCAACCCGACACGATTCAATCCGAAAAAAATCAGGCTTGGGTTTGGGGTTTTCGGGTTCGAGTTGGACCCGTTAGCTGACCCGAAAAAAACGATCAAGTTGGGTTGGGTAATTTTAATTTTTTTTAAAAAATATATAATTAATAAATATTTCCTACATTTTTATATATTGTATTAATGAAAAAATATTTATTGTATATTTTATATCATAAATTTTCATAATTAAATATTTATTTTGAATATTTTTTATTTTATAAATAATTGTTTATTTGATTTTGTAAGTATACTTTATTTTTTTACAATTAACCTTCAAATTTAAATCAAATATACGGGGGATATTTTGTTATTATGTGTTTAAATTAAAATATTATTATTATTTTTTTGAATTTTATTTATTTTTCTTTAAAAAATTTTTAAAAAAATTCAGAATCGGGTTATACGGGTTGATTCTGGTTGAGAGTTTTCGGGATGACTCGGGTTCGGATTGGGTTCGGATTGTGCAATTTTTGAATAGCATTATTGCTCAACCCGATCCAATCTACCCGACTCACATGAATTGACACCCCTAAAGTTGGACGAGTCCTTCATTATAGATGCAATGTCATGTAATCGGTAGCACCGAAAGT
Source organism: Primulina huaijiensis (assembly GCF_012295235.1). Taxonomy (NCBI): domain Eukaryota; kingdom Viridiplantae; phylum Streptophyta; class Magnoliopsida; order Lamiales; family Gesneriaceae; genus Primulina; species Primulina huaijiensis. The sequence continues at coordinate 2,866,287 of NC_133323.1, read as the reverse complement.
TGGTATAAGAAAAGTAGTGGCGATGAAATGAATGGTTTATAGAATATGATGAAATCATAATTTATAAATTAATTAATTAATAAAGATGAAAAAGAGCGGGGGGAGGGGTAAGAGTGTAATAATCTTATCTTAATAAAGAAAACCGGTGAGAGGGAAAAAAAAAGACCAAAATGGTTTGCCGCGTATATATTTGAGGAATTTGACCCAAAACTTCTTCATTCCTATTTAATTAATTATTATTCACTCTTCCCCCAACTTCCTTTCTGCCTGTCCCCATTAATTTCTTCACCCAAACCAACAAATTTCTCTGATCAATATTCATAAGGGAGATTAACAAAGTCATGAAGAAATCAGGAATCTTCGCAGCTTCTGTTGCCGCTGCTTCCGCAACTGCCATCTCCAATTCTTGTTCATCCTCCTCAAAAATTCACTTTCCTCATGAGGTAATTAGTATGGTTTCTATTCGGTGACCACGATCTATATGATATGGATGAATATAATTGTTGTTTGAATTGTTTTTTTGTGTGTGGATTTTTTCGATCTTATAATGCCTTTTAATTTGTAGGATTGTTTCCAAAGGAAAAGTAACGAGGATTCAGCAGTGCAGGGCGCCTCGTCTTCGGATAAATTTGCGCCCAGGTTTGATGGGTTGAGATTCATAGAGACTCTGGTCACTGCTCATAGATAAGATAATATGATCCGAGTTTGTGTGTGTGTGTGTTTTTTTTTAATTAATAGTTGAAAAAGGGAAGAAAAAAATATTTACTAATATTATTGCGTGAATCATTGGTGGAAACAAATTGTGATGATATCGACATATTAATGTTATGAAATTGTAGGCTATCATGAGATTTGGATTTGTCGTATTTTTTCTTCCTCGAAATATATGGTCAAACTTTAACAATCAATATCATTTTTTTCGTTGGTTAAATTTTTGACTGTTTCTCCTGAATTCGTCAATCGTTTGATTTGAGTTTTAAAAGTCTTCGGGTGGATTTGCCTATCGGCACGCGTTGTCTTTTTGTTGTTAGTTTGATGGAGAGTAATATAGTACTTAGTAGTTCATAATTATAGTTATTATTACTGCTTATATATAATATATATTCTATTTTATTAAAGTTAAAAGACATGATAGTAACCACATAAAAGATATCAATTTTTTCTTTCAATTTTATCTTTATATGATATTAATATTATATTTTTGTTTTTTTTTTAAAAAAAATTTCAAGACACACTTTTATTTTTATTTTTTTATTTCAACTATTCAAATATCAATTTAATCTTGTCATAATATCAAATTTCACTTTAGTCTATCGATAATGATATCGTGTGTGCAGGGTAACTAGTATATAATATATGTATGTATACAATATTGTATTTCTCAACTTTAGAATTTCTCTATACACTCATCATTGGAGTGGATGTAAGCATGGTTTACGGTCGTGGAGGTGGTTGTTTCAGTTTCATTAACATTTCGCGGAAAAGTCTCGAGTACTTTTATGATACAAACAGAAATATCATATAATTTTAAAAAAAAGTTAATTGAAAAAAATTGGAAAAAGTTGAAAAAAAATGACAAAAAATGTTCTGCAACTATCGTGAAATTGTCGAAATTCCAAAAAACACAGCGGGAAAAGCATCCTTTCCGAGTAGGGACTACAACCATGTGTTATTGCTTTAGAGCAAACAAAACATGTTGCATTGCACCCTCTGGTTATTGAGTCACATCATTTCAATTGGAAATTCCGTATTTAATATCATATATAGGAAGGATCAAGACATTTTTATATATACGAATAATATAAAACATTTAGCACTTAAATGTTTTTTTTGTGTGTGTGAAATTTTAGAGCACTTAATTTTGAAGTAGGAATTATGGAACAAAGGAACACTGAATCAGACTGGTTGTCTGGATTTATTTGACGTTCTCCTATGATTGGACTCGTTTTTTAGGTTGTACTTTCCCATGTTGGAGTTACGAATGAACTTGGGTGTTTTTTAATCATTTATTCAACTTTCGTGTTTCCATCTCTTTCTTATACATTGCATATCAAGTGAAGGATGCATATTAATATATTATTTTAAAAAATACATGGTGCTACTTTATATTAATAATATATAAATTTATATGTCATTCGAAATAAGAGGGTCTTGATGCCATCGTGCAATGAATAGTAAATAATTGTCGGGTCAAGTTCAAATTGGTTTTACATGAAAATTAGTCCTTGCATGGAAAATTATCTTATGTAACAAACCGTGTAATAAGAGATATTACACGGTTTAGATTTGTGTTTATGCAGTTGAACTATATGTTTAAATATGATATTTTTTGTTATTTTCAAATTAAAGATGTTTTATATATTTTTTTTGTTAAGAGCGAGAGAATATTTAAAAATTTAAAAATAAATAGGATTGTATTTAAAAATATAAATAAAGATATGTTTGGAGATTAAAAAATAAAAAAAAACTATTTTAGAAAAAAGTTTTATCAATAAAGTTATATAATTAGGATATAATTGTAATTTTAAATAATATTTCATTAAATCAATTAAAAGTTAGTTAGTACAGGAGTTTCTACTTTAATTAAATATATTTAAGTAAGATAATAAGATAAACTTATAAGTTGACACCGACGATAAATTAAGAAACTGACAGTATAGATATATTGAGAATTATTACTGAATCAAATCTTAAAACATACTTTAAAGTATTTTTCAAGAAGCAGTTAAGTATTCAATCACGCACACCCTTTGTTTAAAGGCAAAAACTTGTGTGAAACGGTCTCACGGATCGTATTTTGTGAGACAGATCTCTTATTTGAGTCATCCATGAAAAAATATTACTTTTTATGTTAAGAGTATTACTTTTTATTGTTAATATCGGTAGAATTGACCCGTCTCACAGATAAAGATTCGTAAGACCGTAACACAAGAAACCTAGTCTTGTTTAAATGACAACTGAAATGGACACCATGCAACCAAATATATGAGCATATCAAATATCTAACATCATAATGTTTTTTTTTAATAAAAAAATAATTAGAAAGCAATACTAAAATAAGTTGATTAGAAAGTCAAATGCACTTGTTCCATCACATGCGGTGTGGCTTATGTTGGACCAAGACAGCATGAGCAGAGCATTATTTTGCAATCTTTTTAAAAAAGTTCCAAAGCATATTCAACCATAAGTCATAGTTTATAAAGCATCTTTGAATCCTTTTTTTTCTTTCTTTCTGAATATTCGCATTCTTTGATTGTGCTATTCCCATTTATCATTCCACTTTCTAATGCTTTTTTCATCCTTTTCTTTAAGTCAGAGAATCTTCAATATTTTCTAGCAGTGCTTTCATAGTACTATCACTGTCTTGACAAATCTTACACTTATCCTATCCCTGAACTAAGGGATACCTAAATAAATTTCAAGTCTCTGAGCATCGCTATTTCTGGGATGTGATTCCATATCGTGGTCGCAAAGTGTCAATCATTGATAACATATTCTTCTATATATTTGGACCATCTATTATTACCCCGAGTGCACGGTCGGCGAATATTAACTATCGGCAACATGTACAGATATCGGTATCTAGTCTTTTTTTCTTCTTTTGAAAAAATAGTTGGACCATCTATTATTACCCGAGTGCACGGTCGGCGAATATAACTATCAGCAACATCAACATGTACAGATATCGGTATCTAGTCTTTTTTTTCTTCTTTTGAAAAATAATCGTATTCTGTCCCAGCAAATAGCAGAGATTCGTATGGGACGTGGTTCCAGAACAACGAGTGAAAACTAATTATTTTGAATCACAGATTACCGATAAACATATTTTGGCATGCATGGCATGATGCCAGCATTGCCTACACACGCGTTCTGTGGATTTACAATAAATATGTATATTGGTATCACAGATCGGAAGATCTAAATCATAGCGCACACACAAACAATACATCACATTCATTGGACGAAGCAACTCAAGAGATGCAGCATAAAACACCCCAGCAACCACATTGGAAAAAAATTAAATTGTTTTCCAACTCAACTCATCAATCCATAATCATACTGGAAAATGCAGCCTTGTTATTGCTCAACAAGTTTCTCCTTCAAATATTTCAAGACAGCTTTTGTTCCTCTGTCCAAAATCGCCCTCCGAATGCTGGAGGAATAGTTCAAACCATACAAACATCATTACAAACTTGCTATAAATTGCCACCATAGTTGAAAGACATGCTTCAATAATTTAAGTTTAAAATATTCAATAAATTCGAGCCATTCTCTACATGCGTGAAGCAAGAAATGGATCGTGATTGTAAAACTTAATATTTTAAATGGAATTCAACAATGGTCAAACCATGGAATAATTATATCCGCTAAATGTTCCCAGAATGGAACTTCGATGTATTTTCGAAATAAATCGACAGAAAAAACTCCTAACATTATAAAGGGACAAATAGATAGAAGATCATTCAAAAAATTGGAGGATCATAAAAAGCGGGAGGGGCCAAATCAAAAACCATTTAAGTAGGTTATTCTTCAATGGAAAAATCTCAGGTATTACTCATCAAGATAATGCCAACCTTAACAGAAACAGATAGAAGAATTAGTGTAAACAAAAATAAGTAGTTGATGGAATGACATCATTTCAGGAAATAGCTAAATATTTTATTATTTTAGGACATTTTGGAAAGCATTAACACGAAACTCTAGGTAACAACTTGAAATCTGCAGTCCACATGATTTCTATTTTATTTATTCAATAAACTGAAGGTCATTTACCAGTGAAAGAGATTCCTGTACATTCCATCTTAATGTTCATTAAGTTTTATGCTTCCTCCTAGACCCTAGTGAATAATGGTTATAAGATTCCAAATGTCAGGATGATACCTGACGCAACAGAGATCACAAATCTGACAGAGAATGAACAAAATTTTGTTGCAGTCATTTGTAAGCAAAAAGTCAGGTACTCATGCCACAAGTAAAGTAAATAGGACTGTAGATCTGAAAGTGTGATGCCTCCTCCAGTGGAAATTGTTTGTAAGCCAATCACAAATGGTGATTTTTATGTCTAGAAATTTAAGTTTCTTAATTAAATTGTGTAGATTCGCCTGCTCAAATTCAATTTTATTAAGTGAGGAAAATTCTGGTTGCTGCTTGATATCAGTCATATTTGTCATTTATGATAGCTCTAAACTACATTTATCGTTTGATGATACTAAACCCTAGAATAAGTTTTGAAATGTATTGGGAGATTTGCACAAATGGGTCTGCGCAATTATTTTTTTTAAAACTAGGCCTCTCTAAATTTCCTTATACCTTCTCAATGGGTTTCCATCAAGTCTCAACACCTGCAGGCTGGGTTCGAGCAAACCCTGCAAAACCGAAAAATCAAGGCAGCCATTGCTAAATATTTAAATAAATTAAATCCCTCTCCAAAAAAGGTATGGGAGACGAGGGAAAAACTAGCAAGGAAAATATATACAGTAGTACAACGATTTTTTCTTTCCTCCTACTCGGCTTAAAATATTTTCAGGGGAAACTCGATATTTTTAGAAGTTAGCACTTCATAGAAATAGTCTACACGCTTAGTTCTTCATTGCCCTGCAGTAAGCAGAAAGGGGTATTTTGATAAAATGCTGTGGAAACAATTTATCAAATGTATCAAGTATGCCTTTTATATATTCCCGTACCTGATATTATCTTATGAAAATAGTATTAATATTTAAGGTAAAAAATATATATAAAGCTTTGGATAATGTACAGCACATCATCATTACAGTGGATATAATCAATGTTTGTGCAAATGAATTCAAGAACCATGCAACTCATGGCAAATACAACACCAACAAGATTGAACTTTAAGGGCTATGGTGCTAACCAGTTCTGGTGGAACTGAAGAAATATTATTGTCTGAAAGGTCAAGCTCTGCAAGAGAAGTCAGGCTTTTTATGCTCTGCAGAACATGAAATATGGAAGAGTCGGTGTAATTTGTAGTTTAATTGGCTCAACACCGAGTATCGTAAGATTCCAAGTAAAAAGGTAGCAGAGATAGTGCAAGAGACCAAGAGAACAACTACAGAAATAAGATAACAATTGGGAGAGGAAGTAATAATATTAACTATGACTAGTAATACAGTAATCATACCATAAATAACCATAAAGTTTTATTATCAATAACAGAAGTAGTAAAAACAATAATACTAATAATATCATAAGCAGAAGTTATATCAAATTTAGTAAATGATTTATGATCCATCTGATCAAAATTCATTATCCAGCATGAAAAATCCAAAAAAATTCACAGACCTTGTATTTTATCTGCTTATCTGATGAAGTAACTTTGCAGATATCGAATGAAAGGAGAATATCTTTTGAAATCTTTTGATCCACATAGGAATTTTGTGCCTGAAGATCTATAGGAAATCAATTTGGAAATTTTGTGTCGCCTGCTTTCGTTTACGAGCACCATACAGGCTGTGTGAAGCTATATGTATCAAATCTATTCCATAATTCAAGGTTTTGGTGAATATTCATACAGAATTGACGCTTATGAATGTTATCAGATGGATTTGACATCTACTCATTGTTGGCAGCAAAACTAAACTTCATCGGAGCTATCTTCATTGATAGTACCATATTTTTTTGTCTTTCAAATCAAAAAGATTTTTAAGGTGAAAAGGAGAATCCTAAAGTTGATGACATATTTTTGTTCCCCATATTTTTTCGATTAGATTTATCACAAGAATCCTGGGCGCTATGTATTCCTTCAATATTTCCTTTTTGTTATGAAGAGCTGCCAATGGTGGCATGGTGCTTACAGACTAGATTCCAACCAATTGCATTCAAAAGGGAATTTCTAAATAATTTCTAACTCGTTGGTTACAACTTACAAGTCACACAATGCCCCACTATATGCTTGGACAATGTAGTACAACACTCAATCTATAAATATATATACACGATACAGGAAACACCATTAAGAAAGCCGTAAATATATGAGGGGGATCCAAATCATCAAGCAGACATTCAAGTGGAGATCAGGATAGCTAAAACTGAAAGGAAATAAATCATTCAGTGAGAAAATATTACTGCTGGAATCAATTGAAGTGAATTTTGACTCAAATCAAGAATCCTTAGAAGCTGTAAGGAAATTATATCCAAAGGAAATGCTGAAATTTGCATCCGTCTGCCCAGAAAGTAGAAAAAGAAAGATAAACAACAGAAATTTAACATGCAGATGAAACAAGTTCGAAAGAAATAAATATTCAATTAACAGACCTCAGGTAAAGTTCCTGCAGCTCTGATAAACTTGAAAATTCTGGGTTTTCTGGTAAAGAACCTGCAGTCCCACTCAAATCAAGAACCTGGAGCTTGGAGGCAGCTGCAAAGCCATCTGATGGGATCTATTATGAAAAAAGATAAGAAATAAGCAGATATAATGAGATAAAATACAAGCAAGTAGGCTTTACTTAAGATATTCGAAGAAACAAACATGAGCAACTCGGGGTAAAACATGAGACTCTACAGATCATTATCCCTGGAAAAGGTTCCTTTTACCACATGTTCAATGAAGATTGAAAACGGTAATTTATCTTTCTGCTAATACAGGGACGCACCTTCACAATTAAATATCTAGCCTTTCATAAAGTTTCAAATCTAATCCCATCTGATTCTTACAGTCTTAAGCATTGAAAACATAAAAAAGAAAGACAGAAAATCTACCTCCCATCTTCCTATGGAATGTTATAATTCCTTTGATTTCATCTTTTGCAATAATACACCAGAAAAGAATTCTATATGTTTATTTTTCATTATTTTTCCATCTCAGTCATCCCTGGTACCGAATGACCAATTCAAAAAATGGATAGACCAAAAAATGAATGATAAACAGCACATCCCTAACTGGCTTGCAAACTGATTAAAGAGTGGCATTAATGATTTTATTCAAAAACTAATTGGTTCTCTCACAGTGGGAAGGTATAAATATTTTATATGAGAAACAAGTATAACTAGGGAGACAGCATAAAGATTCAAACACCAGCATTTGGAGAAAGAATATGCAATTTGAACAAAGATACTCATTTGCTAAGCAAAAGTTTTACTTGACTGAAAAAAAGGCGCCTAGCCCCGTCTCCCCAAAAGTACCAAAAAAGGAAGGGTAGAGTAGTACAAGAAACAACAAAACATTGTAGCATTATTCCACCTTTTTGAGTGGATTTCCATCAAGTTTCAAGCATATTAGTTTAGGAAGTGATGACAAAACTGCACCAGGCCACTCTACTATCTTGTTCTTCGACAGAATCAAAGCCTGCAGTAAAAATGTATTCAATAAAAGATATTATAAAGTACCACACGGCAGCTAACTTGGAAATAGAAGTCTAGCTGTAATTCTACAGTTTAATAAAGAAAAAAAATGATCAATTCACAAACAGTTAATCCCTTCCTAGGCAGTATTCTAGATCATGATGCAGACTTCAGTTAAGTTTTTGTACGGCATCATATCAATACTGAAAGCTTAAGAAGTAGGTAGTCTAAAGGATTAAAAACATCACATCATCAGTCATATCCATCAACAAACAGCATCTTCTGAAAATGTAGATAAAGGTAATGCACTTCAAAAATAAAAATACAAAAATTAGATGATCCTGCATATTAAGTAGGGAGTTGGGACTCCCAAGAACGTGGATACATAAACTTAACCATATCAAAATTTCGTGAAATTACGGTCCATTTGAGTATCAAAAGCACAAAAGAATCTGAATACAGAAATTGGGTTTTATCATATGGATGCAACCAAAAAATCTTTACATCCAAAAGCTAACATATTTCTTTAGGCTTTTATGTAAAGAAGAAGAATGTAATAGATTCACTGACTACCTCAAGAGAAACAAAGGACTTAATTTCCAAGGGTAATTCTGCAATTGAATTTCCTGAAAGATTTATCTTTGTAATGTCACTTGACTTCCATACATCAGATGGGATCACATCCAAGCTAAGTTCAGTCAAAGAAATTTCCTGACAATTAAAAAAACTAAAGAAATTAAAAATTGTTAGAGCATGCATGTACACTACATTTTAAACAAGAAGACCTTAGAGTGATACCTTTGGTGCGTCGCCACTCTAAGGTGTTATTGATTGGTATACACAACCCATTTATTTTTAATTAACCAAGATGGAGTTAATATTTATTTAAGCATTGTATATATCATCATTAAATTTAACCAAAATATCTAATTTTTAGTAAAAAAATTCAAGTTTTGATATTTAAATGAAATAAAATGTGTGCACTACGTGATACGTGATTACTGACTACTTAAATCAAATATTTGACAGTCTTATATTGAATTTTGCGTTGTAGGCTCATCCATACATTTATTTAATTTTGTTTGACCTTTCTCTTACATATCATAGAGGCTCAAATATACCACAAATAAAAAGCATTAATTTTGAAAAACGAGATTAACCCCAAACATCTATATTATAGGAGGTTACTTTTGATGTCAGAGACAATCGAGCAGCCATGGAAACAACATCCTCTTTCACTGATGTGGTAGCTGCAGACTCTGCACCACAGCATGATTAATTCATGTGAAAAGATATAGCAAAAAATTACCTTGGAGGAGATTAACTGACTCTAGAAACAAGACGCACCTTCAGCAGTTGGTAGTCTACTTCGAAGATACCTCAATAGAGCAGGTGTAGGTCCAGATACCAAGGAACTGAACAAGAAAAAAATGTGCAGTCAACCCCTGAACAACCTTGAAGCATGCCAAATCAAACGAACAAAACAGTGGCTTAAACCTCCGAAGTGTTCGCAGTGGGTTCCCAGTGAGTAAAAGTTTGTGCAGTGTTGTCATCAAGCCTAGATATCAAGTTATAGCTAATATTAGGTAATGAATTAACATAAAGCAACAGATTGGAACAAAACAAAAAGATATACATGGATTCTTTCAAGAAAAGTAAGGTAATTTGGTGAGAATGGAAAGTAGGGGATTAGTTTTAAGCTTTACCTGATGTTAAGCTGTTAGAATGTATTTAACACACACTTGCTATTTCACAGTCAAACCAATGACATTGAGGATTTTCAACTGATTTTCTTTTTTGGATATTTTTTTGGGGGGAGGGGACCTTGTTCTATATTAGGACACTGAGTGCCACTGAGCCAGGAGGCCTGTAGCAAATTTTTCACTGATTTTCAGTAAAGGACGACAGTTAACATCAGTGACAGATTCTCTAGCACTGACTCATTCTTAACTCTGTAAAGAAATCTCAATATATTTCAAAATATTTTAAATGCAAAAACCACCTCTTCTAGGGACACACACACACTACAGGGAGCCAAAAAATACGAAAAAGTAAAAACTCCAGTTCCGGAAAAGAAGCAGTGGAAACGCCAACATTATTTGTTGACTGCATCAAGCCAAGACTAAAATAGACAAAGTGCAGAATATTAATCCAAACCTAATGCTGAGTTATGTTGATCATAAGTCATCCCGAGGAAAAATTGGTTTATCTTAAAGAGATGCAAGCAATTTCAAGTCAAAAATCACAAAATATCCACAGCATGAGAATTTAACTAGTGTACACCTATGTTTAATTGGAACTAGTGCCCCTTGCACGGGATGCGTGCACATATATAAAAAAGTTTTTAACGTTAAATAAATATTATTTTTAAATCTATATTTTTTATAATAAATTTTCTAAGTTAGGAGTGATATGATGATTAAATATTTAAAAGTTTAGATAAGATAACAAAATGTTAGTACTTTCAAAAATTTTAAAAGCAGGTGAGATATGATAATTATAGATTTAGATATGGAAATTTAGTTTGGTGACACCAAGCCATACCAAATTCGGTTAGTATAGGGGCCTCTCGCTTAATATATATATATATATATATAAGATGCTAACCTTACCGATCTCAAGGGGCAAACCAGATAATGAATTATTAGACAGGTCTAGAACTGAAAGATGCAGACTGCATGCCTCCACAGGAAACTCTTTCAGCTGCATACAGCCACACACAAAAGGTTAATTTACAACAAAAGACTAACTGACCAATGATATCACCTCCTTACAACCAGTTAATACTGAAATAAAGCTTCAACGAATTTGACAGACATAAAAAAGAGACTCGTATTTCCCCAGGTAATATAGAAAGTTAGGACGTATTTGTAGAATTTTGAACACTCTATTGAAATAGCTACCTGGTTTGACTGCAAATCAAATGTCCCCAACTGAGTCAATGATCCAATTTCTGCTGGTAATGAAGTCAAAGCATTACACCTGTAAAAATAACAAATCAAAGAGAAGGAAATTATGCTAATCATTTTCAAAACAAAAATGGGAATAGTCCAGAAAACCCTGATAATTGAACTGTGACAGAGAAATCAAACCAACCCTATGTAAAACTCTAACAGGGATGAACAACCCTTAATTGATGATGGAATTGAGGATAGTCCTGCGGAATTATATATGTGTGGGTAGAATCTCAGCCAATGCCACATGAACAGAAAAGCAATAAGAGAGTGAAAGGAATGTCATTAAACTTAGAGCATTTCATTGGATAGATCATTACAAACCGGGTTTACTCACTGTTTTGGTGAAGCTCAAACCGAATTAAACGTGAAAGGCATCCAACACTCTCAGGAATGCTGCTTAGCATGTTTTTTGCTTTAAAAAAGTTCAAATTCAGTAATGTAATTAAAGTTCCAGAAACAGAATAACAAAGTGGAAGGCAGGAATAGGTCTTACATGCATTAAGTTCGGTAAGCATAGTGCATGATGCAATGACATTATTGGATAGTGTTTCTAGCTTGTTTCCCTGGAGAAAGAATAAATAACATTCTTAAAATCCTTGGCAGATTATAACAATTGACAAAATAAATAAAGAATAACAGATAAATCAACAAAAGATGAAGCTTCAACTACCTCAACATTCAACTTTGTTAACATCGAACAATTTGCTAGTTCTTCTGGCAAGCAAGATATATTGTTGTTTGATACCTGATAAGATCACAAAAACCTCTTTTAGAAAACTTGCAATTCTCATAAGCATATATCCAACCGAAATATAATGCTAAAGCTGAGGATTGCGATTGTGCAGAGTTGCGCAAACATAGATGCTCAGTCTAAGAGTAGTAAGTTCAATTGTATGGTAATAGCCAAGTATTTTGTTCCATGAGGCAGTGAAGATCAAAGTTGTTAGTAGGTAGCATCAGCTAGAATAAGTATGACAATTATAATATAACAATTTAAGTAACAAAGACAACTTGACTGAATGGATTTAGTGAGACGCCTAAAGAGAGAGCAAGCAAGGATGTGATTGAGAATGCCAAACACCTTACTTTTAAGGTAAAGAAAATCAGTATTGAGAAGCTAATTTTGTTACTTGCCAGAACTAGCAGCAATAAGGTGAAAATAAATAAAGAAAGCCAGACAGACACCTTATCAAGGTTGAAAGTATGAGAGCACATTTCAAAAATTTGGAATATGCAAAGAATCTGATACTATTATATCCCTAAAATAGACAGGAATGTCACTGGTCCTATCCATCCCCACAAATAGTGTGTAGACTATGCTGCACCTGGAGACGTGGAGATTTACTCCAGGTGCAGCACAGACCTTACATCTATGCGGGCCCCACAATAGACAGGAGTGTCACTGGTCTCTATGAAAGGTGAAGACTAAATTCATCATTGACGAGGATTTGTCGAGTGCTTCCTCACAGAGCCTCTAACTGTATGTTTTCTATCGTGGTGCTCGTACCGACAGCATGTAGAGATAAGTTGGACAGATAAATTAAAATATCATCGAAAAAAGACGACACGTCCCAAATAGTGTCGTATCCAAAGTGCACACAGTTATTCAACAAACAAAACCAACAATATGCCTAAAAACTATAATACTACTGAAAGCGCACCTTAATCTCTGACAAATTCACGCAATTTCCTAGGGAACTCGGGAGAGAGCAGAGTTGGTTGTTAGAACAGTCGAACCTGGAACAAAAACAAACAAGTCAAACCTTTCAGAAGGGAAATCAACATTACATGTCTGTTGAGTGTTGACGTTTTTAAAGATGGTGAGAAAAGAACAAGCATGATATCTGCAATACATATAAGCCGTCCAGATTCTGAACAACCAATCTATAATAAAATGTGCATACTTAATGAGAGAGGTTGCTGATCCAATTGCTTCTGGAATCTCCACGATTGAATTAAATGATACATCTAACGATTTAAGCATCTGGAGTCTGTCAAAAGGCATCAAACATTTCACAGACAATGAACAATATCCAATGTTAGATCAGATACAAACATAACTCACAGACAGATTAAGTGGGTGAGTAGGTATAACAACATACTCTCCAATAGCCGAGGGAAGGCGTGAAAGCTCATTGTGGCTGACATTCAATATGGACACTGAAGACAAATTTCTAAGGTCTTCTTTCAGTGATACAATACTATTATGCGCCAAAATCAGCTTCTGAAGATCCACAGCCTGAAAACACTCACGGAACAGTAGCAAACAAGAATCAGAAATTAAACAATGAAATAAAGACACAGGAAAAAAACCATGATATTATTAATACCTCCCACCACTTCTCATCTTGACCCACGGCATCCAAACTTCTGTACACCTCATCTGGAACTTCCCTGCCATGATAAAAAAAAAAAAATGCAAATGAGAGTAAGAGAAAATTCTAAATTTATACATATTTTTTAAACGTGATTCGTATTCATGTCTATGAAGTCATTGAATTCAAACATGTGCTACGAAAAAAGGGAACCTGAGAAAGCGATTGGAAAGATTAAGAGAACCGGATGCCCGTGCAGCTTTTAGGACTCGATCCATGTCGGAGTTTAGATCGCTGTGTTTTTCACCTGAAGATTGAAGTCCCCCGGACCCAACAGCCAAAATAACTCGGATCCGCTTTCTCGGTTCAACAATAGCTAATTAACATGCGATTTTTGCGATTCCTTTGGGCTCTGGGGGAGGCATCTAAACCAGTGTCGTTAATACCTCATTTGTAATAAATTATATTGAGTGGTCTCACGTGTCACGGATCTTAATCTGTGAGACGGGTCTAAACCTACTCATATTCACAATATAAAGTAATACTCTTAACATAAAAAAGTAATATTTTTTCATAGATGACCCAAATAAGAGATCCGTCTCACAAATACGATCCGTAAGACCGTCTCACACAAGTTTTTGCCAATTATACTTACAGAATTATTGCCATGCTTTAAATTTAAAAAGTTGATGAAAAGTCGTATATTTTATATTTTATTATTATTATTATTATTATTAGTCCGGAAGAATATAAGATAACGAAAACAATCTTTCGAATAGGTTTGAAAAATATGTTTCATTAGCTAATGCACAAAAAAAGGTAAGCCTCTGCATCTTATTTGCTTCGTCTTTGAGTGTGGATAAACAGCGGAGTTGCATATTGAGCTGTTCTTTGGTGTTCATGAGAGTTTTGACAGAATGAGAGTATGACAGTATCGATAGACATCTCCACCACTCCAAAAAAAAAAAAGGATCTTTGGCAACAATATACGCAAAGCCAGAGCAAACCTGAACCCACCTAACCACCTCATCAGCCTCGTTTCTTGGGACATTTTAAGTTACACCAATATTTTGTTATCAATTAATAATGTTGAACGTACAATAAATATTCGCGTGCATAGGAAACAATGGGGAGGAGATTTTGTTGTGTGCAGACTTATATTTATGAGAGTCCAAAAATTGCACCATTGAGAGTGACACAAAGCTTCCAAAAGATGATAATCACATCTCTCAACATGTTAACCTTCTCAATCTGAAGTGTGTTGCTCAAAATCAATCCCGTTATCGCAATCTAGAAAGATGGATATCATCAGTGTTAAGTAGAAAGTGAAAGCTTTTTTTATCATAATTAACATGCCACATATTATAAAGATCCAGTAAATTTGAAACTGTCTAGGAGATCCAATAACTTTAACTCACCATAATGTAAGCATTACGTTACACATATTTAATAACTCATCCTATACAACTCATACAACATAGTGAATTTCGATGTGCCATGTTTTCAATCCGTCTTTGAGGCATAGATTTGATACGTTTAAGTCTCTGACGAAGTACTTCAGGTACAAAACGAGTTGATTCAGTAAATATCACGATTAAGGAACAAAAGAGCAATAGATCCTAAATTGTATCGTGCAAGCCACTTCATCGAAGAGAAAACAGGAAGAAATGATATCTGTGGCTGCATTACAATATACCCATGCCTAAACTTTTTTAGATGTATCATAAATAAAATCTGATCCACATGTGAGGATTAATTGTGGAATACTCGTTATTATTGATGAATGAGAAATAATTAGCATTTAGCAATGAATGGTGTAATTTGTAGAATGAGTCACAATACAACAAATTTACAAGTCTACGAGGTAGTGAAATGATTCCATGACTTGCGTATTTGCTAAATCTAAAAACTTTAGATGCCTTAGAATCCCACCCTCCCACCATTTACAAAATTTATGCCCTCGAAATTCATCGTATCAATCTGGAAATTTCTTATCATTCAACTTCTCTTAGAAACATGATAATGAAATGAAAGTAGCTATAAATGGTGAGCAATTCTATTTCTAACAATAATATCACATATAAATTAATCTAAGACATACATTTAGTAAAGTTATCATGCATTAAATATGAACGATTTCAATTGACATCCTAGCCCTTCAATCCCGAAATATTATTTATTCTTTAAGAAATTTTTTTATATCTCCTATGTTTTGTTGCTTACAAAAATTGATTCATACACGACGAGATATCTTTCTATCTAATGCTACTTTTTTCCTAAGATGAGTCGACCTCCTTTGAGATTTGGGAATCGTTTGGTTTTGAGTCAACAATTTTTGATTCTCGAGCTTAAAAATTATTGCTAACGAGCCAATTCACGAGCTCAAAATTGGTTTTTTTTTTAAAACATTATCTATCTTAGAGCTAAGCAAGTAAAAAAGAATCCATCAAATATGGGGAAAGGATTACACAAAATTTAAACATCTGTAAAATTATTGTCTTGTTCACTTTACTATCTTTTGAATAAGAGAAACAACTTGCACATTTTTGTCGAATATTTTCTCATTACTTATGATTTTATTGGTCATAAGAAACAATTAATAGTGTCCCTTGCCTTAATGTCTGGCAAAAATACAGTAAGCCTCAGGGCACCACAAAGTACTCAAACGAATGGAAAATATACACTTAAAAAATTGCGCTCCTAAGAACGATAGTAACCATGAAATAATTGTTTTTATCCCACGTTAACGAATTAATTAATGGGCAAACCATCATGGATAGCCATTCATGGGTCGTTGCATGGATATATTCACGAGAAAGCCGGCACAGCGATAACTTCTAGTGTATGAAGGCACAATAATCCCACAGCTCGTTTTCCCTTCAAGCTATATCTATGCTTTGATTGACTGCTAATTCACGTCGAAAGTAACCAATTTTCACCACGTAGTGTCATGTATCCAAGTTAATCTCCTTCCGACAATCTACTAGGAGATTCCTTCCTTATCATTCGTATAAGGTCCTGCACAACTTCAGACACTGGTGGCCTGAATTCAGGTTCCGCCTGCAAGTGCAATCTCAGTTATGTAAACAAGTAACCAAAGGAAACCTGGTAAGGTGCTTTTTGGAAGAATAATGAATTACTAAAAGAGAAAAGTAAAAAAGATCTGGGTTACTTGCTCTCCTCTACAACTTTTTTGCCACAATGAGAATATTTATTTATAATGGATCATATGCCATAATCTAGACGTAATCAATACATCTGGAATGTATCACTACTACACTTTTCAATCAAAACTTTAGTGAAGCAGAAAAATAGTATGATCTCTTTTAAAAAGAAAGAAAAAAGAAACATAGTATGATCTAAAGCATTCGTGAGTACTATAAAACCAAATGAGAGGGAACATCAAATCTGC
Source organism: Primulina huaijiensis (assembly GCF_012295235.1). Taxonomy (NCBI): domain Eukaryota; kingdom Viridiplantae; phylum Streptophyta; class Magnoliopsida; order Lamiales; family Gesneriaceae; genus Primulina; species Primulina huaijiensis. Next base: position 2,849,305 of record NC_133323.1, on the reverse strand, counting down.
TCACCTGGACACAGCGGGAGATAATGTCAGCGAAGTGTGATAAAGATTTCACCGGATAATTTCCACTCAGAGCAGGATCAACCATCCTCGACAAGGCATTAATGTCATGAAGCTGAGGAATTGCCCATCTTACCAAAAATTGCTCTCCTCGAGTCCTTGTCCTAGGTAAGATTTGAAGAAAGTAAGGCAACAAGTATATAAGGACATACCACAAACTTAGCAACTTCATAGAATGAAGTCTTACCGATCGTAAGACTTCCTGCCCGTTAACAGTTCCAACATGACGACTCCAAAACTGTAAACATCACTCTTTGAAGTGTATACTCCAGACTCAAATTCGGGGGCACCATATCCATAGGTTGTGAGAAGCTGGCCTGACAACTACAAATAAAGTGGAATTGTCATTAACATACTTTTTTCGGTGGCAAATCCCATAAATTTTCAGTAGAAAAATTAATTTTAATGCTTTCACACGTTGTTTAAGAATGTAAAAGATGGCTTTTTGGTCAATTTAACTGTTTCGTGAAATAAACCAAACATGATTTCCAATGTTAATCATGATATTGATAGGTACTTGAAATGAAGTATTATGAATACCATGATATTTACAGAGGTTCATGTGTTGGTTTTTACAGTCTGCAGATAAATGAAATTTCATTTCCTTCTTCAACTTGTAATTCTAAGTATCACTGTTCACAGCATCTGGTCCTCAGGCGGCTCCTTACCTGTTTGGTTGAAATGTCTTTCCACCTTTAAAATGCAGAGAGCGCAGAGATTTCTGCTTTGCATCAAACTTTTTTAATGGATTACGCACAGTAGTATGCATGTAGTGGGTTCATTTTACTAGGACTAGGCCAGAATCCCAGAAAGTACCACCAGGATTGAACATGATGAAAATATCAACAGGCGATTCAGAAACAATTTGTGTTTAACATATTCACCGGAGTCACTAGCTAATGCAGTTCAAATTTTTTCTATTGTCATATTATTTCCACTAAATTATCAGCGTAAGGCATTGAATATATACGTTTGATTGGGATACTAAATTAAATATTAAAATTACCTGACTTACAGCTCCAGAGGATATCAATGGAGCCAAACCACAATCAGAGACACGGACAGAGAGTTCATCATCGAGTAGAACATTAGCCGACTTGAAATTTCTGTGAATTACAGGTGGTTCACAGACCTCATGAAGATACCTTCACGAAACAGCTCAGGAAGAATTAGAAACTTGATAATTGACAAACAGCAGAGACCATATATGTTATATATCCTTCGGAAACCTAAACCTTAAAATCTAGAAAAACATGTGAGGAAATTCAAAAACTTAAATATGTAAGAATTCTGCCAAGAGAAAAGAAAGAAACCATGAGAGAAAGACATGAAGATATTGTAGGCCATAGTCAATGGAAAGAAACAAATCTTCAATCAATCAGACACAGGTTGATTAAATTTAATTTCATATTTCATTTTTTTTAAAATGGTAATAATGTGTATTGGGTTAATGTGACTTACTCTAATGCTCTTGCAGCTCCAAGTACCATCCTGATACGAGTGTTCCATGAAAGTTTTTTCTTAAATTCATCGTCAGAGTGCAGAGCATCCTGAAGTGTTCCAAAAGTACAATATCCATAGATGAGCAGTCTTTGTCCATGTTCAGCACAATAACCCATGAGCTCGACAACATTAGCATGTCGAATTTTATCGAGATTATTAACCAACTCAATGAATTGATCATCCTTCTGTTGGTTGGTAACTCTTTTGTCCAATTTCTTGATTGCAAGCAACTAAAGAAGAATGAGAGAGAACTGAATATCAGACAGTTTCTTTCGAGTAATAAGAGTTAAAATTTCTTCCAAATGATAAAATTTGCAGGAATGAAAAAATATTTGTTGTAACCATTCATGTATAGCATCAGGAAGGAAATAATCAGAGAGAGAGAGAAGAGAACAGAGAATATTTTGGGTGGATGGTCAGATCGAATTCTTATTAGCAAATTATTCTCAGTTCGAAAGAATGACTATTTAAACATCATTGCTTATTGGGAAGCATACAAACTGAGAGCTGAAGTCCTAAGTTGCCTGATGTTTACAACTTATGTTCCAACTGCTAAGAGGATTATGCTTTCTTGACTACTTTATGTCGCATTAATAATTTTCCATTTCCATTTTACTTTCCTTCCGTGGCTTACCTGAATTCTATCTTCCAACATGGATACTCGGTATCTTGCTTTCAAGCATCATTGGTTTTCCATTTTGGTTTGCAAGAATAGTGATCAAACCAAAGAGAAGTTAGATGCCAAGGCAATCAAATTTATTTTCCTTGGCTAATCATTGAACAGATAATACATATGTTATAGTCCGGCAGATTTTTTTTCAAAAAAAAAAAATTTGTTCGAAGGGTCGTTCGGAAAAACCGAGTTAATTGTCATATTTCAACGACTCTCTTAAGGAGAAGACACAAGGTAAAGATAGACACTGAGGTTTCTCAATCCCTTTGCCCATGATTTCTGCGACACTAAAGCCACCATCCACACCTATCAATCTCAACAAAAACTCCATTGGATGTGAAAGCAACAACACACATCTGATTTCAAGACCACTGGAAGTGCATATAGGGATGGATAACAAAATGAATGCAGAGAAGCCACAATGAGGAATTGATGATGAGATTATTAAAGAAAAATAGAATATGATAATATTATCAATTACAATTATAAAAGGAATCATGCAGTGTTCACCATATATATATTTATACACAGTTCTGACTTCCATACATCATATCGCAAGTCAGCATGAAATCCAGATGTCTCTCAATATGTATTCAAATTACGGGAAAAAAAAATCTGATACTTAAAACAAAAAATAATTATTAACTGGTTGAGACTGTACAAATTTGAAAGTGTTACCTTTCCATCAGGTAGATCTGCCCTGTAAACATTTCCTAGCATTCCACCCCCGACAAGATTTTCTTGTGAAAAGCTATTTGTGTACTGCTGAAGAGATGCTATCGTGTAAGATTTCACAGAAGTGGCAGGAAGACGCATAGGCTTTTCAGCTGTGGCTTCAACTGCTGCAATAGGGTTTACAATAACCTTCTGTGGTGGAAAAGGTTGGGGTGGAGGAGGCGGCGGCATTACATCTAAATCAAATCCATTCAAGTATATTTCATGATAGTTCTTCCTAGGCATTCCACTCATTTGTTTCTTATTAACCTCCTCTTCATCACCACGTGGTTTGGGAATTGAACGTAATGCTATTGGTTGATTTTCTTCCTTTGCCCTCAGAAGAACAAGAGGTGAACCTGTTCACAAAATAAAAAAATCGTGTAACGCTAGAGGGCTCTTGGCATGGAAAAAATTTCCATGTTTCCGTCCAATAGTTTAAAGAATTTCTGTTTTCACATATATAAAATACACACGCGAACATTTAAGAAAAAAAAATTTTTGCTTTCAAATCTAACCATTTTTACTAGTTTTACTAAAATTTATACATGATTTTATAAGGTGGTCAAAATTCAAAATTCAATATTAAACTACTTGAAACATATTTAGGAACTGAAGCTTCAATCGCAGGCTCTGTAAGGAAGTGTGCTTTAGTACATGCAAATATACGAATATAAGAACTTTGCATTACCCTTCGCTTCATCATTTCTAGGTTGAACAACTGAACCACCGCCTTGAGGATTTTCTCTAGCTCCGTTATATGGAGTTACTTCACGCCGTTTTGGGGTTCTATACATTTCCCTTCTTTCACGAAGGCATCTTGGAATAAAAAGTAGGGCTGCTAGCAGGAGTATTATGAACGACAACACAGATGCAATGGAGATCCATAAAATTCTTTTTGTGCTCGGAGAATTTTTTGAATTTCCGGAATTTGATTCCTCTGCAGCAGATGGCCCATCAACCTGTTTTCCAGGTCTTTGTCCAGAAGTCGGAGGTGATTTGTTGGAATTTGGTGGCGTCTTATCAGAATTTGGTCCTGGAAAAGATGGTGGTGCTGGTGGTCCTGAGGAAATCGGTGGAGGTAATGGTGCAATGTTAACATTGAATGGATTCCCATCTTTTCTGCAGGTCAGAAAAGAAAATTAGGAAGCAGATCTGAAAATAGTATGTTAAGATATTCAGGTAGTTTCTACAGGATAGTATTGTGAACTTTTTATTTTAAATGATACTGAATTTAACCACATGATTGTTTTAGGGCACAGAAGTATTGCTGCAACTACAGAGCTCGAGTTATTGTTACTGTAGGTTCTAACAATACACTTCCCCACAAGGAGGGGCAAAGACACGAAAATATCTACGTTTTCCGATATATCATAGGGTGGAACAAACACAAGTACTTCTACAACTTCATTTACAATTTCATTTTCCATGTAAAACATTTTATTGTTTGAGAACTGATAATTGGTGACCGTTTTGTTCTGCAATCCAAGGCGACTAATTAAAAATGCAATTTGCAAGTAAAACTTTACATAATCCTAAATTATAAATTTGGACGCAAGACTTCATTCCTGTACCGATGTTAATTTTTTGATAGATTAAGATAATCTTGTCACATTCAGTCCTCATGCAATAAGATAAATGAATACGAAGATGCAGACAAATCGCATACGACAGGTATAAATTCAACAAAAGGAAATTTTATCAGCTTCACTGTTGGTCAAAAAACATGCTGAAAAAAGGTCGAGTATTTCAGACCTACCGAAAATTGGGAATGCTTGACAACTTTACAGGTATTGGTCCAGAAAATAGATTATTTCGTATATCTCTGTCAGATTGAAAGAGAGATTAAGTGGGCTTTTTATTGGAAATCACGAAGGATGACAAAATATCATATGACAAGAATTATACAAATCTTTAAGAGGAGGAGCTTGTAAGACATCAAGAGTTCCAGAGAGCTGATTATTCTGCAAATGACTGCCAATTACGAAATTAGTAGCCATTATATATATATATATAGACAGAAAAAATTAATTATCAAAAGAAGGCAGTATGCTCACAGGGTAGTAAGAGTCGGCAAAGTTCCCATTGATGGTGGCAACTTCCCACTCAAATTGTTACTCGACAAATCTCTGCGAAAGAAAATTTGGTGATCCACTACATACATACATCTTAATACCATTGTCCCAATAATTAATGCTTCAATATTTGGTACTCACAAATTGACCAACAGTGTTAGGCCTTCAAAAGCATCTGGAATTTCTCCGGTTAATTTGTTGTTGTTAAGAGACCTGAAGGAAACAACTGTTAAGGAAGATGACAGCTAAATATACGAGTTAACCAGAGCCCAACTTAGTGGTTATCAATACTTACATTGCTGATAGGCTACTCAGATATGATAAAGAACTAGGTATATTTCCAGTTAGCTTGTTATCTGAAAGAAAACTGCCGAACGTAAAGAAAATCGATCACATTTCTCGATTGGATAGGCGCGTAAAATAACTCGTATCAGACAAAATAGTAGTAATGTAGCATATGAATTCTGCTTCATTTTTTTTCACAATTTACTTTCAGTTTAATCCAGAATGTGTCAGAACATACAAGGTTACCAAAGTATTAGGTAAATTATTAGGAATGCTGCCCCCGATAAGGTTGTTGCTCAGTTCTCTGCATAAAACCAAGTAGCTGTCAACCCCAAGATAGGCAACAAAACATAAATTACAAGGTTCTTTCTATGACACCAAGCAAAATACTTAGGGAGGATTGAAAATGTTTGATCAAGTGAAACCAGCATGTGATTCTCATGGAATCACATCAAGAAGCACAATCAATGGTTACTAATGCGCCAATGATATATTGCCCCATGCTGAAACAATTCCAGCATATATTTACTCTTGGATGGAAAATGCAAATGTGATTGTTAGAGTGGCACTCACATATCTTGAATGGAAGAAAAAGCTCTGAGATTGTCACCCAATTCTCCACCTAAATTAGCTCCAATAAGTTTTCTGCAAATGAGATGTGATGTTATAAGCACTTAAATTCTCTTTAACTACCATAAAAGGCGAGTTAAAATAAAGAGATCTTTACATTGAAATTATGAACGAGTTCGTACTATCACAGCCAACACCTTGCCAAGGTTGACCACATGGGTCTCCACCAGCAACAACCCATCCCGGAAGAGAGGGAGAACCCAATGAAACATATAAGCTATTGATAGCAGCAACTAGTTCGAAATAAGCAAAGTTGTGGTGGTTAGGATCATCAACTGGATTAAGAATATAACTTGCATATTCAAACGAGAACGTGGACATAGAAAGCATCAAACAGATCGAGAAAAAAACATTTGATTCATCATGTAAAAAGGCCAGCCAAGAAGTCATAAAAAGAAATTAATAACAGCAGCATGAAGACAAGAATATGTAATTTATATAAATGAAAAATAGAATAAACTTGAGATTTTGTCCCCTGAGTTGCCCCCACTATCTCATTTTCTGGTTCCGCCCCACCCTGGGCTAGCTTAGCTCCAATGTTCCATCTTAGCACAAACTGCTACCTTTCACAAAAACAGTGATGAGTGCAGTCTCATAACAGCGTTATCTGCCAATGGCTCATAATCCATCTGGCACCAAGGTCCAACGTTTGAGACTCAAGCTCAAAACTCGATTGGTAACAAACTCATCTTCTAAACTCAAGAAAGAAAAACAGCATTATCTCTATACTCAAAATATAGGTATAAATTCTTATTTACCACCAAAGTAGGCTGATAAATTGGTCACTAGTTGTCGAATGATCCGAACAATCAAAGATAAATTACAAAATCAATCTCCACCAAGTTTTTCACTCTGAGAATTAATATTTCAGCCTCACTAGGAAGCAAAAATATCAGCAAAACAACAAATCGCTCACCATCATTAGGATTGGTAAATCCAAAGCACATTCGGATAGCGCAAACCAAAGTAAACCCAATCAAGATCTCGAAACCGAGGCAATTCACACCAGATTTGTTCCCACCCATTGATCCAAATTACCACACGGTTACCTCCAATCTACCTCCTGGAAAAGCACTCCTCATAGCCAATAGATACCACGCCGGTCCAATCTGCAAAAAGTAAATAGTAAAGAAAACAAGAAAAAGATAAAGATGCAAATATCTCACCAAATCCCCATTCTAGAGCAAACCACGTAATCTGCAGCTTCACAAAATTATTACAACAACCGCAAATCAATCAAACCAAAAAGGCGGAACTTAACAGTTCCATAATAAATGAGGAAAACTGAAACTAACAAAATTTAAAGCAAATCATCACAAATGCAGATATATCTCATTGTTGGAACCCAGCAATAATGATCCATGAACTCCCAGAAAAAAACAAATAACACAAATTATTAGGATTCAACAACTCACGTAGTATTAATTAAGTAAACAAAAATCAGAAGATTGAAATAAAGAAAGAAGGAAAAAGGAAAGGCAACAGCAGCACCTTTAGATTTATACGTGGAAACGGGTAAAAAGCTTCAATAAAGTTGGGGAGAGCTGCTAGCTCTTTTCTTCGAGTTTATCTCTCCTGAAAAGCAAGCAAATGCTGAATGACATGAGAGTGAGTGAAAAGTCAGACGTAGCTATCTGCTTTGCACAGCGGTTAAATTTCCAGATACACACACGCCACGCCCACCGCGTGCGTTCCAGTCCCCGCGCACATACTCGTTCGGTTTCTTCCTGGCGTCACCTGATAACGGGTGAGTAGCGCGTGGGATGAAAGTTGCGGTCTGAAAACGGTTTTTCTTTAACCATTTACATTTTTGTTAGCTTTCCTTGTCATAAATACTTATCCACACAATTTATGTTCGTATAATTATTATTTTTTAAGAACAATAATTAATTTTTTATTATTATTTTTTTTAATACATATGAGTCTTGGAACCTCCTACAAAATATGAAATAAATATTGGCGGGGAAAGGTTCGGATTAAATGATGGAGAGGGAAATGGGGTGGGGGGGGGGGGGTGGTTGGTAAATTGGGAAGATGACATTACAATCTTTTGAAAATTAATATTGATATGGTTGTATTTGGCTCAATTACATTTAATAATTGGTGATATTAAAAACGTTATCTTGCAAACCTAAGATGAAAACAAAAAACACGTTAGACATTACATATTTTTAAAGAAAATTTCTTGTTCGATTTGAAGTATTCTAACAAAAACAATTGAGTTAATAATACATTCTCTACACTTGAAATAATAGTCTCAATATATTTTATTATTGTAGGTCATTTGAAATCCACGAGACGATCAATTGACGGTGAATATTTTTTTAGTCATCAACGAGGAGTGTTTTATGTAATTGTCATAAAACATTATTTATTGAGACTTTCGTAAGATGGAACTAAATTTTTATTACACGTAATATCTGTCATTGTCTCATGGGTTTTATGAAATCACACATTCTAAAATTTAATATTCGTCTTAACGAAAGAGATGGTAGATATAATATAATAATACAAATTATATCCGGCTCGATCCACCCATGTCGGAGAGTGTTTCTATGATTAGGTGATTATTACACAGCTCTTACATCATAAGACGTAATTGAGGCACCAACTAAATCGATCTATTACTGCTTTTAATGAGCCAATAACAGGTAAAATGCGTAATAGGATATGAAAAGGTGTCCACACAAGTGTAATGGGTCGCCTAAACATATGTAGCTTCCACGTCTAGATAAGCACTAGGAAACACAAGGAACATGGAATCAAGAAACACAAGTAATAAATCCACTCATGCTTAGTAACTATAGTTCTGCTTGACCTTTTACATAGCAATATCTGGGTCCAGCCTTCTCTGGATAGCAGCCGCCGCCGCCTACGAATTCGAAGTTGAGACCACGACTAAAGACTCCTTTAAAACTAAATCATTGTTATTCTCACCTCGAAGTTACCAAGTTTGAATTGGAACGCCATCTATTCCCTCAGCAGAGCTTGCTCTTTCATTGCTTGAGCCTAGAAATTACGACAGTGAAACAAGTGATCCATGTGTTTCAAATATGCAGTTAGATGGAGAGAGATAAGAATCTTCGAACAAACGATACCATTCCACTTCGCATGGAACCCTTTAATGCTACCACTTGTTCTTCCTTCTGTCTTTCCCGTTCTATCCGAAGTTCTTGCCTGAAAATCAGGCATAGAAGAAAACAGCGAATAAGACACCATTTGTTGAAAAACAGTCTTGGTTAACCGAAAAAATTTAAGACAACATTAAGAATATGATCACTGCTAGATTTAGCATTATACTTCATAGCAACCACATAGTATTAGATATGGAAGAAGATGCGCAGTATTTTGACCTAATGTTTATCAGAAAGCATATTATTTTAATTGTGCGAGTTCAAAGATAAGAGCCAAAATCAATTTTCTGCTCTATAAAACATAAATTCAATGATGATAGTTCCTTGGCCACAGCCTACAGGCTACATATTAGAACTCTTTGCAAACGGATAACATGGTTAGTATCCGAATGTGGAAGTGGATAAACATTTGCTAAAATTTAACACTAACATCCGCTGTTCTTCATCATCGAACACAGTTCGTTCTGTGTCTTGAACCTTTGAATATTCCCTTTTCTCTTCCTTTTTCATTTTAGCAAGATAGTAAGCATCAAGATCATAATATCTGCACCATGAATAATAGAGGGAAAATCAATGTCCAGAAGAAACAGTGCCTTATTTCTTTCATTTTCAGCAATATTTTTGGGAAGTGCAAATAGCAAAGGATGCTCTCTAAAAATAAGACAACGCCCCTCACTCCTTGGGCTAACACAATGTATCACAACCCAAGTACGAAGAAAAACCAACAATAACAAGGGAGAGGAGAAAAATAATAGATTTGAAAAACCAACAAGTTATTATTAAGGAAGCCTCACTTTTTTGATGGAAATGTAGCCGTGTTATGATCCTCCATGAAACTGCAAATACATATATGTATCAATTGTTAGATAATAGTGAAGGTCATCAACGCAATATTAAAGCCATCCTTATTCATCTATCAAACCACTGTATTCGTACACAATACTAACTAAAATAATGAAAATTACTCTTTAAACAGCTGCCTCTCTTCCCAATTAGGCAGACTTTCCAGATTCACCTGTCCAAACATATAAAAGTTTTGGATTTTTAATCAGGGTAAACCCGAGAAAGTACTTTAATAACTGATGCATAAAGCTTATGTATCTCACAAATCTGATGGATCAGATGAAATGGCACCATGCATGCATGATTCACAGCAAATCATTATGCAATTTTCCCATGTGAATGCCACAAAATTTGTAATGGGATGCAAGTGCACTAGAATTTCAGCTGAACGTCATAAACATAGCCCACACGGAAACATGTTTCTGGTTCAGGAAGAAAAAAACTCAGATTTGACAAAAAGGGTTACCTGCTTCACTTCTACTAACCACGCAATAAACTCTGGCATTTTATTCCTGAAATAAAACAATTCTGTCAAACAATTGTCTCAAAAGCGGCCAAACTATACAACATCAAATATCAAAAAAACATCTGCAGATCACATCAATGCAGGACTAAAAGACCCTACATCTTGCATGAAACAGGAAATTGGAAGAACAAAATATCTACATTTGTAAAATAGCAGTTTCAGACTTTCGAATTGACAATGACCAAGTTGTGCTTGCTCTACCAACACCGCAGAGAGGTTAAGAACCTCATATAAGACATCGTAAGTCACCATTATCCAATAATCCAATTCAACCAAATAGTTAAAAGGTGAAATACACAGTCTGACCAATTGTTCTCCACCAATTCACTCCAGACATAAATTCGCGCAGGGTTTCTTCTACTGTAAAAAATATTCATGGGGATGCAAAATTTCTCACTAAATTCCACTGAAACATTCACCTTCAATAATGCAGCAACTTCCACTGCTATTTCATTATATAATCAGTATGCATGTTGCACAATGGAATTGTCCACTTTGAGCCTAAACCTTCATGGATTTGTTTTTGTATTTTACCGAAAAAGTCTAATACCAATGGTGATATCTTTACATTTTATTAACCCATTATCTTCCTTCTGTATTTCCAACAATCATTTCCTCGAACAAAGCACCGTCATTATTCTCATGGTCCCGGTGTTACGTGAAATACTTGAACCACCCCAGTCTCGAAAGCTCATCACGGATTTACTCAGAGCTCCCAGTGTTACGTGAAATATTTGAACAGCCCCAGTCTCGTAAGCTCATCACGGATTTACTGAGAGTTCTCATCTACTTTGTTTAAGTAATAAAGCAACCATGTATTACATCCACATGACTCGATCTAAGCTTGGCTCTATACCACTTGTTGTACAATAAAACCACATCTCACCACAATAGTATGATGTTGTCCACTTTGAACCTAAACCCTCGTGTATTTGTTTTTTACCAAAAGAACTCGTACCAATAGAGATATATTTCATCTTATTAATCAATGATCTTTCAATATATTTTCAAGGTAGAAATTTGGTTGAATTCTCTACATTACATACAGAGAAGGGACTGACATATGTCGAAACATCACAAAGGTGAACTACAAAATAATTATGACAATTTGGGACCAACTTTTGTGACAGAAAGACGTGAACATCCAAGCAATCCTGGCAAGGCAGTATATGATTGCACCATTTAAACAGTCTGCACGAACTTCAACTCTTTCAGACCATTACTCTATGACCGAGCCTCTTTCAGAGCCTTGTTCGCTTGTTAGCTCGTCTCAATTCGTATATAAAAACATCTGCAGATTCATTTGTCAAAGCAGAAACAGACAACCGCATTCAGCTGCTTCTTACTTCCGAGCGCCATTTTTAGCTTCAAATTATTACCGATACCAACCAAGAAAAAAAATCACACCAAAACACTACATACATAACCTATTCTCAATCAGAAAAAGAGAAAAGAAAAGAAAGCTAATGTTAAAATTACGAAAAATAAAAGAATGAGTAAACGCACCACATATCAGTTTCTTTGATAATTCCATACTTTCCCCACGAGTTGGTGACGGCACCTTTCTTCCCCTTATCTTTCTCTTTCTTCTTATCACGACTTTTCTTATCCTTCCTCTTCTTCTCTTCTTCTCTTCTCTTCCTCATCTTCTTCTCCTTCCTCTCCTTCCTCCGGCGCCTCCTCTCCTCCTCCGAATCCGATGAGTAGTCAGACTCGGATTCCGATTCAGAGGATTCCGACTCTGAATCGTAATCCGAAGATGACGAACAAGAATCACTGTCTCCAGACCGTTTTCTATTCAAACCGGAGGTTCGGGTTCTACTCTTACTGCTCATGCTTCGTTTTCTCCTAGCTTCTGATTTTCTAGATCCCTCTTCGAGGTCGGTGTCTGAGTCGGAGTCTGGGTCGGGTTCTGACTCGGAATCATAATTGGATTTGGACGTGCGGTGGCGGTGTTCTGACGGAGCGGCTCCGTTGGCCGCTTCGGCGGTTTGGTGCTTGTCCTTGCCCATTTTTCACTTGACGGTGCGGGAAATCGAGAGGAAAGAGCTCTCAGCTCCTTATAAGAAAGACATAGCTAATGTCGTTAGGGCGACTCTACGATAAATAACGGAAAGAGATTAATGTTTTTTGGTATAAATAATAATTATCCATACTCACTCATTATTTTGTAAACAAGTATTTTATGAAAACAAGACTGGTTTTTTATTAGTGAAAATTATATGATTGTATTTTTTATATATTTCCTAAAAGCCCCGTTAGAAAGTGCAAGAAGATATATTTTATGCTTTTCTATTAGAAAAATATCAATTCGAACACTTTTGTAAAACAAATACTACATCGATGTGTTCACTTTAAAAAAATTGTTTTCATTTAGATTGTTCATGATGTCTCGGAAAGAACTCGGGCCATTCTCTGACTCGGACAGAGTAAGAGATCAGGAATTTGAGCTACCGGGGAGAACTATCTTGAGTAAAAAAAGGTTCTTATATAAATCATATCTAGGTATGCAACAACTAGAGAAGTTGATTAAACCAACAAATACTCATACAAGTCTAGCTCCCACCCTAGCACGAGCTATGTAAGAAGGCTAAGATAATGGATCAAGGACCATGTTTATGCCCTCACATCATGACCATTGCCCTAACATATCAGAACAGACATTGACTTTGGGCCAACAAGTATGGATCACCATGTCTCGAAATCATTAATATTTCAATCAACACACGTAGGGGCGATGTGACGAGACTAGAAGAAATATAAATTATCGGTCGTAACATTGTTAGAAGACAGGGCGTGGGCAGCTGTCTAATCATGAGGAGTGACCGCACTGAAATCAAGGTCATCGTTACTTTTCTCATATAAATACTCAAATTTGCTCGATTATTAGGGATATTCACTCAACATTTCCACAAGCACTCACTATATATTCTCTATACAACAATTTCTTTTGTGCGGATATTCAACTGACTTGAGCGTCGGAGTGGCTACGTCGAAAACCCTTTCGGCACACCACTAACGTTCTTTGCTCTTTAAATGTACAGATTATCCAACCCGGGAGCACTTTTGCCCGGTCACTAGCATTCGCAAGAAAAGAACATAACTCAATCCAGTAAATTGCCCACCCAGCTCACCCATTATAGTCTGACATCATTATTGGCGTCGTATGTGAGAAGTCATGTCTATAGACGTAGATATAGTTTCCACTTGAAAAATCAATTCGGATGGATGATTCCAAAAGGGAGACCACAGACTCAGAGGTCCCCCGAGAAAATCCGCCCCATCAGCAAACTTTTGCTATCAATCCAGAGCAGCTGACTCTGTGGATAGCAGTGGCTGTTCAAAAAGCTATAGTAGATAAGTTGCCTCCCCGTAGCAGCCACATCCACCAAGATGAAGGATCTGATGATGAATCTCATCCTCGGGACAAGACAAAAAGGAAGAGATACGGGGTTGAGCACCCGAGGCGTCAAACTCGTCAATTATCTATCTACACGGTTCTCGACACAGGCACTCAACTCGTAGGACATCAGATTTTCCTCGTAAATCAACATAGAAGAAGAAAACTATGCCCCTCCATGAGCTCCTGGCTTCAAACATAAGGTTCTCGAGTCTTATAGTTGTTGGGGAGCTCGGGCTGGGCCGTAAGCTTGGATTGAAAGCCAATCGGCCAACTGGGAGAAGAAACGAGGTTAATAAAAAAAGGTACCGTCATTTTCCAGCCCTTCAATGAAGAGGATATGACATCAAAGAATTGGCTGTTTACTCGAGCATTCAGAGAAAAGATACGGTGGTCGAACCGGCATACAAAGAAGTAACAGAGGATGAGGGGGTTAATTAAGAGATTATGCATTTTAAAGAGCGAATAGGTCAATGTCATTATGCGTAAGAAGTTGGGATGTAATTGATTTAAAGGGACCTAAGAAAACTAGACATCTCAATATAGAAAGAAGGGATGTGAAACTAAAGACCACTATGGGCTTGGTCGCGAAAAAAGTACAGAACCCCTCCGAGGACCGGTCAGCTCGGTCCGAGGGATCAAGAATGAGGAAAGAGCAAGAAGAAGGGATAGATCCAAGAACTTGAAGGTCTTCGTCGGCCCCCGAACGTAGAGTACTGGCCACAGTAGAAAACCATGGGGTACCCGGGGCCTCGGTCTTTGTTTTGGAGGGAGCACGAACTTTGCCATTACTTTTCTCACAGACAGCCTGGTGGACAGTTTTCAATTTTTGGGATTTCTTAGAAGGAAGGGCGGTGAATAGTTTTTAGAGGTAATGGGGGAGAGGTAGCACAAGACGCAGAAGGGGTAGAGTCGGAGTGCAACGTGGTGCGGACTCTAGGTCCAAGGAGCCATGAGCTTTGGCACTCGAAGTAGAGGAGGTAGAGTTTGATATGTTTAGAAGGAAACAAAAAACTTACGAGAATGAAGGAGATGAGAAAGCGGCCAGAATTGACGAAATGGATTTATTGGAGAGGAGCAAAAGAAGTCGGAATCACAGGAGCAGGAGAACAAGAATGCGATAATGCAAAAGTGTAAGATGATGTAAGAAGGTAAGTATTTATAAGCGAGAGAAGAGCGGTCCTAGCCATTGATCTCAAAGTAAATGGACGGACGAGATGAACATCCGAAATTGAACCAGGTCACCCGAGAAGACGAAAAGTCGGGTCATGAATACAAAGCAACGTCTCTCAGATTTCTTTATTTTCAACTGTTACAGCTTACGTCATGTCTTTATCAGCCCTAGCCCCACCTAAAATTCAAACTATAATTGATCTTCCGCCCAAGTTCAATATGACCATTCGGGACAGTGAATAAGACTCTAGCTCAACTATTAAAGGAGGTAGTAGTGATGCCACGGAAAGAACCCAGGTCATCTTCGGACTCAAGCAGAGTAATAGATCAGGAGCCTGGGCCTACCTAAGGGAGAATCAACCGGGTAAAGAAAGTGCTTTTATATAAATCATATATGAGTATCAACAACTAGGGAAGCTGATTAGACCAAGAAGAACAAGATAATAGATCAGAGACCTTGTCTATACCCTCATATCTTGACCACTGCTCGAGTATCTCTAGACAGACATCGACTCTGGACCCAAAAAAGAACCCTTTTGGCCGGTCACCAGCATTCGCAAGAAAATAAGATAGTGAGGTAAATTCTCCACCAAACTCACCCAATTTAGCCGAACATCATCAGTTTTTGTTTGGATTACGAGATATATGGATTTCAAATGACATTCGTATTAAAATCCACATAATTCTATTGAAATCGTATAACTTAATATAAAATAAATTTAAAATTCACTTCAATTTGTCTTTCCAAACAAATTAATAAATTTCACCCCTAAAAATAACAATGATAAAACCATAGAGTAGTTGAACAAGAATAAAGATAGAAACCTAATTATTAATCAAACTAAAGAGGATGACACTATTCCTGATTAGATATCATTGCACATTTAACCTGCAAAAATTGATTGTATTTCACAATCATGTACGTGAGTCATGACCAGAATGACTTTGCTAGAGAAATCACTTGGTATCTAAAAATTATTTGGTCGAAACAAGAAATTGGCTTGGTTTGAAAAAATCAGTAATAATATAATGGAGGCAAATAGCATGAAGAATAATAACAATTTTTGCACAATAAAATACGCAAGTGGTAAATCTTGAAAACCATACAGCGGATCCATTCATATTTGAGATGAGATGCAGAACGAGAACTACATAGATACAGACACGATCAGCAGAAAAAGTAAACTCCAGTCACCAAAATTATTCAAAACCAGTATTTCTTCTAAGAACTCAGATACGACTTGAATCTCTCCCAAACAAGAATCTCCTCGACCAGTCACCAACTACAAGAAACCGTGTACGCCAGCTAACTTGCTTACTGCATGCAAATAATTCACCATAAATCGACAAATTTAGCCATCCAAGTTTAAAACCATTAGCTTCATTGAACACAAAGCTAATTACTGACCTTGCATACACAGAATACCAAAGCCATTGCGTACTACGACCCATGGAAACCCAGTCTCCAGGCAGCTCCGCAGCTGTTTGTTCCCCACCAAGTGGTGCGAACTGACCAAGATGTCGATACCTGAAATTCAGAATATTTGAAGCATTTTGAGATCTAATGTTACAAAACTACATAATATATGAAAAGCAAGTAAGAGAGACATCATTTGGCTCAATTATGAAACAGATTTCAGCTGGAAATGCATCCAAGACAAGTTTTAAGTTGCAATAGGTTTAATACACCTGAACAAAATATCATTCTTGGTTAAAATTTGTAGTAATCCCTATTTCTTATTCAGTGTAAATCTACTGGAGATTCCACATACACGCATCTCTCAAATCCTTGGAGTTGATACATGTTGTCTACAAAGAATTTCCATATGGATAAAACTTGAACATGCCCCTAATATAAACATTTGAGTTCTAATCAAAATGAGAATGTTGATAGAATTCAAATATGCATGAAATCAATTGTTTTCTAGAACCACTTAGATGGACATAGACACACAAACAAGATGTTTTCCATGGACATTGAGAGCATCAAAAATTCTTCCACTTTCCTTGACATAAAATCTATCAAGGTACTCAAGCCATAAGATAATGTCTTGAGCTAGACACTTGGAACTCTTTCCCCACTTCTCGAACCTCTTAGGTCGATCAATGTAGATTTTGTTCACGAAAACCGTTGGCGGTAGGAGTTGGTTACTGTAGCCACTGGCGCATCTTTGTGCACTAAGAAATATGACAGAGCACACTACTTTCCAAATCTAAACTTAGTTAAACATAGTCTATCCATCTTTATCAAATTTGCCGGTTTGGCAAATAATTAATTTCTTAATCCCATAACCAAGCACATTAGAGTTAGGTAACTTATTGGGCTTGACACGTATTCATAAATAAAAATAAAGAAGATTAAAAAGCATACTGACAATGAAACGAAACATAGTTTTCCAAAAATCTAGTCAACAAACACCCGAAAAAGATTTTCTCATTGAGAACGACTCTAACATGAATATGCCGTCGTTTCATATTACAAACTAACTTCAACTCACAATCCCTGTGCTGCAAATTCAAGTCTACCAATGCATCTGTATTTCCATCCATTTAAGATGTTTCTTAAAGATCTTCGTAAAAGATCACTAGGACCATTGGAAA
Source organism: Primulina huaijiensis (assembly GCF_012295235.1). Classification (NCBI taxonomy): domain Eukaryota; kingdom Viridiplantae; phylum Streptophyta; class Magnoliopsida; order Lamiales; family Gesneriaceae; genus Primulina; species Primulina huaijiensis. The sequence continues at coordinate 2,831,691 of NC_133323.1, read as the reverse complement.
GCTCGTGGAATTATCCTCTTCTCAGCGTCGACTTAAGCCTCCTTCTTATGCTTCATAAAAATTTTTGCTAATGGAATCAGTCAAAGCCAAGTATTTAGTCTCTATATCGAAGGATTCATTATGCTTTAATGAAATCTATAACTTTTCAAAAAAAGGAAATAGATACTGCTCGATCATAAACAGAAAAAAGAATGCAGCATTGTCTAAGGTTTAGAAAAGGAAAAGGCAAGAATGCTAGAAAGGGCACAAGGCAGGAGTGCATACACCATAAACAAGAGATGAAACTATATTTTATCTCAAATGGCACCGTTTAATTAATTAAATTCCAACTTTCTGTTTGTAATCGGCAAGGTCATCTCATCTCCGTTGGACTCTGTCTCAAATAAACATCCCAATGATCACTAAATAGTTTACGTCACATATACTAATACTTAGTGAAAAATGTTTAATCTCCTCTGCTTTCAGTTGAGTGGCCTATAGTTTCATTTCAGGATAAAAAATAAAATAAAATTGTTTACTAAAATGAACTAAAGAAATAGATGTTCAATGTAAAAAATTGCCTCGTATGAACTAAAAAATCAGTATGATGGTGTTCAAAATAAAAATCGACAGATGCACATGATTAAAAAAACAAATGACAAGAAAAGCTTACTGAAAGGGGAGAAATTCATGTCGACCTCCACTTCTGAACTTACGAGGACCTTCTGGCTGCTGTTCACATTTCTTCCTCATATTAAAGCACCTAGAAAGGTATGCTCCTTGTTGAGCAGCAACCTTGTACATAAGATACTAAATTGAAACTCGGTAGGTGAGAAGCAAAAGGACGGAAAAATGGACAGCCCAGCAAACTTACTTGAGCAGTAGCAGGAAGGCTCTTCATCTGTTTATCACAGACTGAGAGTGCTAACTTGAACTCTTCAATATTTACCTCTTTTTTATTATTTCCATATATATCTTGCAGAAAGTCAGTAACTTCAAGCAGATGTTTACTCTTCAAATACAGTTCCACCTGAGGGTAACGTATGATGATATCTTCAATCACATCTTGAAATTCTTCCATAGTTAGGGTACCAGAATTGTCTTTGTCCGCAGCTTTAAATATGGCTGATATATCTTCCTGAAAAAACAACAGTTGATGATGGCAATGCAGTACTATAGAAAAATCTACTCCTGTAACCTAGAGTATTAAACTGGAGGTTTATATTCTACCTTAACAAATCTAATGAAGGACATGAAGTCGTTTTATGAAACTACAATAAGATTGTTACACTGTGCACTGGCTGCTTATAAATAAAAGGAGAAGGCAACAACCGTTTCTGCACATATATTCCTATATTTCCATTTGTTTGTACTCCTTTCTGTAATCCTAACTTCAAGATCATACATTATCATTTTATTTACAGTTGGTGAATGAAAACTATTCTCATAAAAAATTTATTCCGCTTAATATAAAGTACTCAAGTACATTTTCCTGCTGATTTAATATGTTGGTCCTTAAAACTTAAGAAGAAACTGCTTATTTTGATTGTTGTTTCTCAAGCTTTAAAAAGATGATTCAAAGTGACCTGGAAAGAGGGATGACTTACTAAGAAGGTATAAACGTATTCAGTGTTCTGGTATTTTATAAAATTATCAGAGAATGAATTTGTAAGATGGAAGGTGTCATGGTAATTCAAATCTAACAAATGTTGCCTATAAAATAGACAAAATAATGTGCAAATCGAAATTTACCATGACTTTACGTTGATCTACAGTGGCACAATCACCAAGGGCAAATACATCCTCACATCCCTTCACTCGCAACCATTCATCAATCGCAAGGATACGCCTGGTGCCCTGCAAGTAGAACGCCCAGTCACTGTGTGTATGTACTCATCTGGACCACAATTAACAAAAGCGAGTACATGATGACCCGGAATCAATTAATCAATAACAATGTGTGCAGATATATGATAGGTAAAAAGAATAAATCACAATTCAAAACATACCTGGCCAATTTGTTCCATGAAGTCCTTCACAACGGGCCGAGTCCCAACACCAGTTGACCATACAACCATTCCATGTGGTATAGAAACATCCTCCCCCGAAACCTTTTTCTTCATGTTGATTGTTCTGTCTGAAACACTCATGACTCTATGTCCTGTTAAAACTTTAATACCATCTCTTTGGAATTTCTGCTCCGCAAATGAGCTAATCCTTTCATCAAACCTGCAGACACATGAGATACCACAGTTTCTGAGTCATTCTCTGCTTCCCAACAAGAAACACCGAGAAAGTATGGCTACCATTACTTACGTGTTCAAGATGTGATCGCCAGATTGGATCACAGTTATGTTTACAAAATCTTTAACTGAGGGATAAATTTTTACCAAATCATCATGTACAAAATCATGCAGCTCTGCTGCAAATTCAACACCAGTCGGACCCCCTCCAACTATTACAAAGTGGAGGTTAGTCTGTCGCTCGTCATCAGTCAGCCCTGGAAGCACGGCTTTCTCAAAACAATCTATCACTGTCCTCCGAATTCTTTGAGCATCCTCTACTTCCTGCATGAAATTTAATAACTTTCTGGTAAAAGGTATAAAAGCACATGGCAGCTGAATTTATTAATTAAAGAACATCTTAGTTTCAATCTTTGAATATGGACAATACCTTGAGAAAATGGCAGTTCTCCAATACACCAGGAGAATTAAAGGTGTTTACTTGTGCTCCACATGCTATAACCAAGAAATCGTATTCTAAAGAAAAGTCATTATTCCCAGCTAAATTTCCATCAACACTGGACCTGCAGAAAATGTGCTTGCTCACAGGATCGATCTTAAGGCATTCTGCCTCCCAGTACCTAACTTCTCCATTTCTCTGTCAATAAAAATGGTAAAAAGCAAACAGGTAAATATCCTCCGATCAATTTTAAAAAAAAAACCTAGGCAAAACAACAAAAAGGTTCTTATGAAAAACATGTAAAATCATTCAACAATAATTGAAAGGACAACCAAAATTAGTTGAAAACATACCCAGATAACAAAACAAATAGGAAATACGCCATGAAAAGTTGAAGAACGAGACATAATAAACAAATTTCTTCAAACATAAATTACCTTTTTTATCATGTTCCGAACTGGTTCTACAATGCTTCGTGCCTCAACTGTTCCACATGTCACACTAGGTAACAATGGCGTAAATGCAAAGTAATTTCTGGGTGAAACCACCTGAACATCATACGATGAAATATCCAGATCTTTCAGGAAGCTAACACCAGCCCAGCCTGTTCCAAGCACTACCACTCTTTTCTTTTGTGTTTCATTTAGATTTTTTGTCACTGATATACCACCATCTGAAGGTGATTCTGCATATGCAATCAGGCCTCCGCTACTGTGAACAGGCAGAAAAAAGGCAAATATACAATTTCAATTTGCTGAAAACATGAAGAGAATGATTAAGTTCATGTACTTTTAATGTAAATCATGTGATAAGAATACATATAAAATTGAAACTTTGCTAAGTGGATAAAAGAAATTGCATATTCTTAAATGAGTTATATAATCATGGAAAAGTAACAATGTGATCGATGAATGAATCGGTCCTACATCTGTCAATCTTGATATCAGGAACCATAGTACCAAAACAAATCAACTTTGCAAGGATAGTTTCATGTAAGCATCAATAAAATGATCGATTGGGAGATAATTGAGCTACAATAGCTCGGTTTTTAAAATATTGAACACCGATAAATTAAATCGAGTTTAATTTCAAATCAAGCAAAAGACACTCAAAAAAATCATTCATAGAAACCTATTAAATATTTTGAAAAACATTTGAAAGATATGCAAGTTAAATGTGTAAAAATGTTTTGGTTGAAGCATTTTATCAAACACTTTGTATGCAATACCTTGGTATTTGAAAAAACATAAAATGCTTCAACAATGCATCTTAAAAATAGTAGCAATAATTAAATGCAATAAATAAATAGACACAAATTTTTTTATGGATGTTCGGAGATTAACAACTCCTACGTAACCCCATCTTCCACCTAAGAAAGATTCACTAAAAGACTTTGATTTATACAACTCCTTGTACAAAATCATTTTAACTTAGGACTTATCTATTGTCTAATTAAAACTCCCAGCACATTCGATTGTAGGCCATAACCTCACACTCCAATAATGTTTAACGTCTCTTATGTCAATACTACAAACACAATTTTTAATGTCTTTGTGTGAAGACCCACTAATCTAAACTTTGAAGCTCAACTCTCACGTATACTCGTGAGTGGATTGTGTGTGAGTATTTAATCTATTACAGTGTGTATTTATCTTTCAAATGTATCCCCACACACAAAGGAAAAGCTCTCACTAAACTAATAAATCTATTAAGACTTCCCTTCTTGGGTTTGCTCTCATTCTAGCTAATATTCTTCATATATGATGCTCATGCTTTGAATCTTTTTCCAAAGCTTGTATTTGATCTTCAATATGTTGTATTTATTGCCTCCAATAGTGATATAGACATTATATACAAGAATATGACCGTTTGGCAATGTTGTGTACGGATTCTGACATTGCAACGGTCAAATTCGTATTTCTGGCCATTTTGCGAAACTGGGTTGTTGATGGTCTGATCTGATCTGATGCGCTTGGGTCTGTTTGTTCTGCCATCATATCATTTTGGTCTGATATGGTCGATCTGTTTGTTCTGACTTGAGCTGAACCAAGTCAAGCTGATCAAGTCGAGCTGCTCTGTTCTTTTTATTATAACTTTTGATTCATCGATTTTTGGACAAAGTGGTAAACATAAAAGTTGTAGTCCTTTATATTAGCTTTCTATGGAATCAAGAATCACTCAATTCCAATTTTGTATAAGAGAGATGCTCAACAGATCAAACAGTTAGCAATCTTGAACATGCTCTTCATTCAGTGAAGAATCAGCAATTTCATTATGGTTTATCAGCTTCTTATGATCCAATTCAAACTTTGACTTGTGAAGATGATTTGTAGATCATTCTCGTATCTTTGTAACACATACCGAATCGTTTCATTTGAATAACTGAGCTGCGAGATATGACCAATATACCAGAATTGGTCAGACTGAGCTGGTTGTTGTTTCTGTTTCCATCAACTCGATCTTGCGACTAATATTTCGCCTGGATAACGTCTGAATTAACTTAGCTGTTGTGAAATATGACTTGTGTATAATTGAGTTTCTATTCAATCGTCTTGGCGACTTGTCATTTGCATCACCTAACTGTAAGATATCGTCAAAAAACTGCAGCTCGCCAGATTTTTAGTTTGATTGCTTTCGAATTTCAACTTCCAACTTGACATAGCAACTTCATTCTTGAATAAATATATTACAAATGCAATACCAAATTTTGTAATCATCAAAATCAAGATTCCTTGTATTTGTCAACCCAACAATCAACTAAGTTGAAACATCCGATGCATGTATTAAACATTGCTGACTAAGTTCTAAGTAAAGTCTCGATTAAATTCCCACAAGAAAAAACTTTAGGAGCAGTAATATTCATCCAAGAGGTAGCGTAAATATTTCACAATAAACAGGTAGGATATTGTCTCCAGAACTGAAATTGAATTTAGAAAATAAAGCTGCTGCATATAAAATTTTTAAAAATGCATTAAAAAATTATCAACCAGGATTGCATCTTTCGAGCTCATTGTAACTTTAGCAAAAGACTGACTTTCACATAAGTTTTCAAACTGATAGAACATTCACGAAACAGAATCGAATGCTAACCATCAAAGTTAGATTTAACCAGGGACAAGAGTTCGGGTATTTTTTTTGTTACTTTTGTATATTAGAGCATTAAATTAGGACATTCAAATAATTTCTCAGGCAACATCGAGAAATTAATTCCTCAGTTGTCACCGGAAAAAATCGTAATGTTAGTAGCCCTTGTAATACTTCAACTTTGTGTAAACCCGTATCAAAAATTTTAAAATGTGTTTATGCTAAAGCAAAAATCAGTCGAGCATAGAATTATCAACCATCAATAACCTACAATTTATGGTGAGTCTGAACACAAAAGCACCAAAATAAAGAAAAGCTCTATGTAGCAGGCTTTTTAAATGAATTTTTTAAAATAAAAGTTGGAGCGGCTTTATATTTAAACAAGGAAGTTAAATATATTTTTCCATATTTTCTTAAAAAGCTCAAGAGGAAGCACTAAAAGCTTTAAGTTTAGTTTCCTATAAAATACATCATTTTGTTGTATGAAATGCTCGACAAGGAGTTAAAAACTCGTCCAAACATCAAGAAACCACTTAAAAGCATCTTTTGAAAAATAATAATAAGAACATTTTTCAGAAAAAAAATTCTCCATCAAGCACACTTTTAAGCGAAAATTCAAATCATCATATTATCTCGAAGCAACAGAAATCATTTTGAAATGGGGTCGACGATTTACCAAAACAAAAAAACAACCTAATATCGGTAAGCAGAACAATTCCAGTGGAGAACGGGAAAAAGGGTAGACAGTGAAACGCAAGATCTGGAAAAACAAGAAAAACGAAGGACGCAAAAATGGGATTACATTATACAATAACAATTCCAAAATCGAAGCAATCTGAACCTCCCGGAAACAAAACACAGTTACATGTTTACGAAGAATGGTCATAAATCCCAGTCCATGAATAAATAAAAATCTCTATAGGAAGAACTGAAACCTGAGAGAACATAGCACCAACAGCTTGGTGGAAGCAGAGTTGTGGCGGAGAATCCTGCTAAAACAGGCGAGAAATCTCATCTCTTCAGTGTTGTTCGATGATTGGGACGAAATTAAATCTNATATAATCAGTAAGTGAATAATCGCATAACTGATATTATTCATACATATATATTCAGTGGATGTGTATGTGATGATGTGTGTAATAAAACATATAATCAAAGAGGGTGACCTCTCTAAGGTTCTTTATATAAATAACTTTAATTTTTATTTTAGTTAATTACAGCTAAAGCTAGATTTTTATCGGTACCGTCTTTTATATTTCAATATATAAGAAAAACTATTTTTTTAAAAAAAATAGGCAACGAGTCAATTGATTATAATTTTCTCAATTTTTATTCATATCTTCTGGCTTTTCTAGAATTTTTTTTTGAAAATAAAATAAAAAAGAAATTTGGTCTTGACCCTTGTGAGAAAATCTTGTCTGAATGCGCTTTTCCCTTGGATCGGAAATCAGATAGGAGTGGAATTTTGTCCCACTTTTTTTTCCTTAAAATAACAAGGATAAATGATACAGTTGAAAAGGACTCCAGGTCGTTTTTTATCCCAATTAGTTTGTACAAACGTCCTAGCCTTGTAATCTTGTATGCGACTTTTATTCCGTTCTCTCTTTTCTCCGAAACAAAGATTCAGAGCAAGCTCGCTCTCTCTCTCCACCTCTCTGGTTTCTGTGTTTGAAGAAAATAATGCTGTCTTTCGACAAGGAGGTTTCGAAACAATCGAACCTTGACAGCTTCTTGAATTGCACAACACCCGTGGTCCCATCTCGATTCTTGTCCAAGGTTTGTTTCGTTTTTAAAGATTTTTTTTGGCTTTTTTTTTTTTGGCGTATTTAGGTTATGTTTGTAAGTTTTTACTGACTGATGCATCTTTTTCCTTTTTCTGGTTTCACTTGTTTATGTAGAGCGAGATGAGGAAGCTTAATAAGCTATGGCATCCATGGGAAAGGGAGAAAGTTGAGTTCTTCACATTAGGTGATCTTTGGGATAGTTTTGATGAATGGAGTGCGTGTGGGCTTGGAGTTCCAATTATTTCAGATGGTGGCCATAATCTAACCCAGTATTTTGTGCCTTATCTCTCTGCTATTCAAATTTTCACCAGCAGTTCATCTTCAATCGACTTAAGGTAATTGCATCTCCCAATTCTTCTATAAACTGAAATAGTGATCTTTGTTAATGTGATTTCTAGTTCGACAGATGGGCGATTGATTCTTTGCGCGTGTTCATGATGTAAATTAATCTTTCGATTATAAAGAGTGGAGTCTTCTGTATAAGAAGTATCAGGGTAGTGAAAGAGTCTATAGTTAGCTTGTTGTTCGAAATTCTTAGTTCTGCCACTTTGAGTTACATTTCTTATGTTCTGTTCCGAAGATGGTCTATAATGATACATTGAATTGATGATTTATATTAGGGATAGGGAGGATATGGACTCAACAAGTACTGAGACGAGGAATTCTTCCAGTGATTCATTCAGTGATGAGAGTGAGAGTGAGAAGCTGTCAAGATGGGATGGTTGTTCGTCCGAAGAAGGATTGGTCGACCAAGAAAGCTTTTGGAATTCCGATGAACGATTGGGTAATCTTTACTTTCAGCACTTCGAGACATCTTCTCCTTATGAAAGAGTTCCTCTGGTGGACAAGGTGGTTTATCTCTTATTTTTTTAGTGTATCTATGGATTAATTTAGACATCTCTGTATCTTTTCTGGTGTATCTTGAATTGTTACTTGAAAAAGATGATAGCGTGGAAGCGCACCGGAGAATCGAAAAAGGAGATGCAAGTTGTCGCAGATATGATATGATAGAATCAATCAAATTCCTTTTTTGATAGGCATCTAATAAATAGACGTGGAACTTTATACTTTTGAAGGCGAATCAATATATATTTGTCTTGTTTATATTGTAGGGGTCTTAATTCCAGATTTTCGTTAGGCGATTTGATGGCAAACGATTCTTCCTTATATGGGAACTGATTTTTTTTCTTTCAATAATTGCACTCGAGAACATATTCTAGCTTTTACCGAACAATATTTATCTTTGTGCACGGAAACTATGTATGATTCCAGTGAGAATCGTGAACATTCATGCATTGTCTTGTTATTTGACTTGGAGAGATTCAACTATTTTGAAAAATCCAAGTATTTACTTGTCAGGTAAATAGCTTCTCTCAAAGATACCGGGGAATAACAACGTATAGAAGTGTTGATCTTTTGCCCGCTAGTTGGATGGCAGTTTCGTGGTTAGTTTCGCTCCAGCCCTTCTCGCATCACTATATTTGGTGTTGAAGGGATCAAATTCATGTATATGTAAATTGTAATATGAATACAGGTACCCCATTTATCACATTCCTATGGGACGAACCATCAAAAACTTTCAAACATGCTTTCTCACGTATCACACCCTTTCCTCTTCTTTTCAAGGTTTTATCTACATTCCGATACATTTTTTTCGCCTGCCCATGCATTATATTAACACTTATATCGTCTCACAAACAATACTTGAATGCATAATGGAACAGATAGCAGCGAGTTGGAAGATAATATTGAGAACTTCGAGGGGAGGAGAAAATTAGGAGGAGAAAGCATCTCTCTCCGGCCATTTGGATTAGCCACCTATAAAATGCAAGTTGATGTATGGATTTCAGACAAAAATGGGGAAGATGGAGAAAGGCTAGCGTCACTTTTGAGCGTAGCAGATTCTTGGTTAAAGCAATTGCGGGTTCAACACCATGACTTCAACTACTTCATGGGGAGGTTTCTGCAGGGCTAGCTAACAGAATTTGAAACCCAAAATATATTGAATCGCATAGGAAATTCCCTTTTGCTTTGTCGGCATCCGCGGAGAATGAGAGATTTACATGGCAGAGGTCGAAATCCACTCTCTTGTTTGAAATTTTTACCCGCTAGAGATGAATGCATCCATTAAACGATTGGTTTACCTTTTGTTTTTTAGATTTCAATAGCTTCATTTTACTAATTATTATTACAACAATCTTTAGTTCTGGTGGCAAAATATTTTGGACTAGTTCTCCTCCACCACATATAAAAAATTTTGACGTACATTTTATACTAAATATATTTTAAAAGCTTATAATCCTACAAAATCTATTTAATCATTGTCCCCGTCAACCTATCTAATTTTTGGATATTCACAATAAAGCAAATTGAGAAAATGATATCAAATATTTTGTTATTAGGGTCATGGAAGAAGTAGGTCCAAATCGTGTGTGAGAAGAATATACGAAGCAAATTGTGCAAAATGGCGTGGGGCCTATCATGTGGACTTTTTGTTCAATTTCGTTAACGGTCACGGCTGAATTACATTAAACTACTGTTCGTAAGAGTTTTCAGGAAGTCTTTTATTAATTTTAGTTTTTATGAAATTGTTTTTGAGTGTTTGTAAATGTTAATTTTAGGTTCAATTTCTATAATTTTTATTTAAAAATTCGAAGCAAGATTATGAAGGTTTTTTCTTGCTTTTTTTTTTGAGTTTAAAATTATATGTTGACATTTATATCTTTAAAATATTTATCATATTATATTTATTTTTTAAATAATATTTTGTATTTTTATATAATTTACATTTTCAAAATTTCTCTATATATATTTTGTGTGTTTATACAAATTTTTTTTTCATTTTTTATGTTTTTATTTTTATTAATTTTATATATTTTTTTTAAAACATTCATTTTAAAAAAATATATATTAATTTTGATACAATATTCATAAGGTGATAATAATTATATACACATTTTTTATAATGTAAGTATCAAATTTTAGGTAATTAAAAGAGAATTATTTTATATAATTTGAGTATATAATTGTAATTTAACTAAAAATTAGCTTGAAAGCAATTATTCTCCATACACTCAAACTTTAATTTGTATTAGTTTTCGACTTTTCTTTCCAAATACTTTATACTTTAGCTTCACCTCAACTCCAAAAATAATCTTTAAAATAATAATTTTAAAATAAGCAAAGATCTCTAAAACGCTCTCTAAATTTTAGTCATATAAAATCAACTCATGACGATATATCTCTTAGGAGTAGGTCTCTTATGAGACAATCTCACGAATCTTTATCTGTGAGACGGATCAACCATACCAATATTCACAATAAAAAAGTAATACTCTTAACATAAAAAAGTAATATTTTTTCATTGATGACCCAAATAAGATATTCGTCTCACAAAATACAACCCGTGAGATCGTCTCACATAAGTTTTTGACATCTCCTAAAGTATGAGTTGAATATAAATTATATTTTTTTAATATAAATCTTATTGGAGGAATACAAATACCATGACAAAAAGTCTCAAGACTGGAATAATAGATTTCAAATAGGACGTCCTTCAAACTACAAAGCACGTGTTTCAGGACCTACTCCGTCATACATGGTGCTGGTGCTGTCAAATGGGTCAACCCGTCTAGCTGCAAGTTGCAGGCAATAAATGTCAACTCACAAAAAAAAAATTAAAATAAAATAAAATACGAAAGCAACAATAATATTTGATATTTCAAATAAAAATATTTA